>NC_052308.1:49534-72034 GCF_016432855.1 Salvelinus namaycush
GAGAGAGAGAGTGCGAGAGAGAGAGGGAAGAAGAGAGAGAGAGAGAGAGAGAGAGAGAGAGAGAGAGAGAGAGAGAGAGAGAGAGAGAGAGAAAGAGAGAGAGAGTGCGAGAGAGAGAGGGAAGTAGAGAAAGAGAGAGAGAGAGATAGAGAGATAGAGCGATGGAGAGATGGAGAGACATAGAGAGAGAGAGAGAGAGAGAGAGAGAGGGGCAGATATACTGTATACAGAGAGAAACACATAAAGAGAGAGAACAGGACCATCTCTGTGTTGATGGAAATAATGGATAGTTTGATAAAACACAGTACTTGAGTGGATCAGTGGAATTTCAGGGTATGAGAGTGCTGTCGGTGACAGAGCATGGCAACAAAGTCCATACCTCACACCACTATAGAAAACACTCCTACCGTCTCTCTGTACCTCACACCCCTATAGAAAACACTCCTACCGTCTCTCTGTATCTCACACCCCTATAGAAAACACTCCTACCGTCTCTCTGTACCGCATACCACTATAGAAAACACTCTCAGTTTTTTAAGAGAGCCCTCGGTCCTGGATTGTATTGGTGGGCCCAGAAGGAAGGCCTAGGGGTGTTGTGGGTTATAGACTGGAGAATGATGGCGATAACGTCTCAACCAAAAGCACCCTACAGCCCTGCAGCCCCTCTCCTGCCCCTCTCCACCCCCCCTGCAGCCCCTCCCCTGCCCCTCTCCACCCCCCCTGCAGCCCCTCTCCAATTCCACATACCAACCCTCAGCTTCCCTCGGCCCATCCCATCTATCTCTGCTGGCCACCCACTTCAGGTTTCTACGCAACACATATCTTTCAACTATGCTGTGGTGTTTAACGTACAATTTCAATCTATCTAATCGAATAGAATCCACAGATTGCGATTTGAAGATAAACACTTGTACTAAGAGTATTAATATATTAGTAATTGACTGACCCGGTCTCTCCACATCTCCTAACAGTACTATTTATAGGGTCAATTTTAGATCAATGCTATGCATTTTCAGCCATTCCTGAACCTGAGACCAGAAACAGGCTACTTGAGGGCAATACCAAACTAAATGGTCTATTGATTCTGTATCCTCACAACTAAATCTGCAGAGCTTCGATGACTTTATCCACCAAATTTTCAACATTTTGTTGGTGGCAAGAATTATATATAATAATTTTAGCTGAAAAGCACAAAGTCTTGAATCTTGCTTTGTTTTATATATCAACTCATACTCATGTATCAGTACATCAAAAATCTCTTCCCAACTGTATGGCACAGTTGTCAACATCCTGGTCCTCAAATGAAACTGGTATACTTTCCTATTTATGCTTTTACACCCTCATTTTTGTTTTCCTGAGATTTCCTGTCAGGGCTCATGTCTGACAGAATCTGTGCAGAAGATCTAGGTGCTGCTGTAGGCCCTGCTTGGTTGGGGACAGACGCAACAGATCATCAGCAAACAGTAGACATTTGACTTGGCCGGGTGGCCTGGTGTTGCAGAAAGTTCTAGTACCCTCGCCAATTCGTTTACAGTATATATTTGTTAAAGAGTGTGGGGCTCAAGCTGCATCTCTGTCTCACTCCACAGCCCTCTGGGGGAAAAAAACAAATCTTTGTGGTTTTTATTTAACCGCACAGTTGCTGTTTGTGTACATGGATTTTATAATGTTGTAAATTTCCCCCCCAACACTGCTTTTCATCAATTTGTATAATAGACTCTCGTGCTAAATGAGCAGACCATCATTCTAAATTCTAAAACCCTCATGCGGGATGTCACGTCCCTCTCAGGCCTCTAGGTCACCACACATGTCACCATCGTTACGTGCATCAGCGCAGAATGACACCTCACCAAAGGGAAGCATCAGGGAGTGTTATTTTGTTTTGAAGGTGATGTCGGGTCCGGGTGTCAGAACCGGACCTACCTGGGAGGCCTCGGCCGGTTTGTCGGATTCCCATGCCTCGGCTGGCTCAACGGGTTTCCACACCTCAGCGGGGTCAATATGCTGCCATGCCTCAGCGAGTTTGATAGGCTCCCATGCAGCAGCTGGGTGAACAGGTTACCGTGCCTCGCCCGAGGCAACCAGGGAAGTCTCAGCCGGCTCATCAGGCTCTCACGCCTCAGCCGGTTCGTCAGGTTTCTGCGCCTCAGAGGAATCGACCGGTCCGCTCCTGATCCCCGGGATCGTCCCTGTGGTTGGCGTCCTGCGGCTGAGAGGGGGTATTGTCACATATGCTCTCTCTCCGGCGCTCTAGGTCACCATGCTGCCGCGCCTCAGCTGGATCGGCAGGTTCCCGCGCCTTAGCAGAGGTGACTGGTCCGCTCCTGAACCTGAGATCGTCATCTTGGTCGGCGTCCTGCGGCTAGGGCCGAGCGTCGGGGAGGGGGTACTGTCACGTGTGGTCCCTCTCCGGCCTCTAGGTCAGCAGGCTGCTCGTTATGGCGCACACCTGTCACCATCGTTATGCGCATCAGCACATAATGACACTAACCTGGACTCCATCACCTCCTTGATTACCTGCCCTTTATATGTCACTCCCTTTGGTTCCTTCCCCAGGCGTCATTGTTTCTGTTTCATGTTTGTGCGTTGCTCGTGTTTCTTGTTTTGTATTATGTTTAATTTATTGATTAAATCACTCACTCCCTGAACTTGCTTCCTGACTCTCAGCGCACTCGTTACACAGGAAGAGTAGCTGCTGCCTTGGCAGGAACTAATGGGGATCCATAATAAACCCCAGGAAGAGTAGCTGTTGCCTTGGCAGGAACTAATGAGGATCCATAATAAACCCCAGGAAGAGTAGCTGCTGCCTTGGCAGGAACTAATGGGGATCCATAATAAACCCCAGGAAGAGTAGCTGTTGCCTTGGCAGGAACTAATGAGGATCCATAATAAACCCCAGGAAGAGTAGATGCTGCCTTGGCAGGAACTAACGAGGATCCATAATAAACCCCAGGAAGAGTAGCTGCTGCCTTGGCAGGAACTAACGGGGATCCATAATAAACCCCAGGAAGAGTAGCTGCTGCCTTGGCAGTAACTAACGGGGATCCATAATAAACCCCAGGAAGAGTAGCTGCTGCCTTGACAGGAACTAACGGGGATCCATAATAAACCCCAGGAAGAGTAGCTGCTGCCTTGGCAGGAACTAACGGGGATCCATAATAAACTCCAGGAAGAGTAGCTGCTGCCTTGGCAGGAACTAATGGGGATCCATAATAAACCCCCATGAAGAGTAGCTGCTGCCTTGGCAGGAACAAATGGGGATCCATAATAAACCCCAGGAAGAGTAGCTGCTGCCTTGGCAGGAACAAATGGGGATCCATAATAAACCCCCATGAAGAGTAGCTGCTGCCTTGGCCGGAACAAATGGGGATCCATAATAAACCCCAGGAAGAGTAGCTGCTGCCCTGCAGGAACAAATGGGGATCCATAATAAACCCCAGGAAGAGTAGCTGCTGCCTTGGCAGGAACAAATGGGGATCCATAATAAACCCCAGGAAGAGTAGCTGCTCCCTTGGCAGGAACTAATGGGGATCCATAATAAACCCCGGGAAGAGTAGCTGCTGCCTTGGCAGGAACTAATGGGGATCCATAATAAACCCCGGGAAGAGTAGCTGCTGCCTTGGCAGGAACTAATGGGGATCCATAATAAACCCCAGGAAGAGTAGCCGCTGCCTTGGCAGGAACTAATGGGGATCCATAATAAACCCCAGGAAGAGTAGCTGCTGCCTTGGCAGGAACTAATGGGGATCCATAATAAACCCCGGGAAGAGTAGCTGCTGCCTTGGCAGGAACTAATGGGGATCCATAATAAACCCCAGGAAGAGTAGCTGCTGACTTGGTAGGAACTAATGGGGATCCATAATAAACCCCAGGAAGAGTAGCTGCTGCCTTGGCAGGAACTAATGAGGATCCATAATAAACCCCAGGAAGAATAGCTGCTGCCTTGGTAGGAACTAATGGGGATCCATAATAAACCCCAGGAAGAGTAGCTGCTGCCTTGGTAGGAACTAATGGGGATCCATAATAAACCCCAGGAAGAGTAGCTGCTGCCTTGGCAGGAACAAATGGGAATCCATGATAAACCCCAGGAAGAGTAGCTGCTGCCTTGGCAGGAACAAATGGGGATCCATAATAAACCACAGGAAGAGTAGCTGCTGCCTTGGCAGGAACAAATGGGGATCCTTAATAAACCCCAGGAAGAGTAGCTGCTGCCTTGGCAGGAACAAATGGGGATCCATAATAAACCCCAGGAAGAGTAGCTGCTGCCTTGGCAGGAACAAATGGGGATCCATAATAAACCCCAGGAAGAGTAGCTGCTACCTTGGCAGGAACAAATGGGGATCCATAATAAACCCCAGGAAGAGTAGCTGCTGCCTTGGCAGGAACTAATGGGGATCCATAATAAACCCCGGGAAGAGTAGCTGCTGCCTTGGCAGGAACTAATGGGGATCCATAATAAACCCCAGGAAGAGTAGCTGCTGACTTGGTAGGAACTAATGGGGATCCATAATAAACCCCAGGAAGAGTAGCTGCTGCCTTGGCAGGAACTAATGAGGATCCATAATAAACCCCAGGAAGAGTAGCTGCTGCCTTGGTAGGAACTAATGGGGATCCATAATAAACCCCAGGAAGAGTAGCTGCTGCCTTGGTAGGAACTAATGGGGATCCATAATAAACCCCAGGAAGAGTAGCTGCTGCCTTGGCAGGAACAAATGGGGATCCATGATAAACCCCAGGAAGAGTAGCTGCTGCCTTGGCAGGAACAAATGGGGATCCATAATAAACCCCAGGAAGAGTAGCTGCTGCCTTGGCAGGAACAAATGGGGATCCTTAATAAACCCCAGGAAGAGTAGCTGCTGCCTTGGCAGGAACAAATGGGGATCCTTAATCAACCCCAGGAAAAGTAGCTGCTGCCTTGGCAGGAACAAATGGGGATCCATAATAAACCCCAGGAAGAGTAGCTGCTGCCTTGGCAGGAACAAATGGGGATCCATAATAAACCCCAGGAAGAGTAGCTGCTCCCTTGGCAGGAACTAATGGGGATCCATAATAAACCCCGGGAAGAGTAGCTGCTGCCTTGGCAGGAACTAATGGGGATCCATAATAAACCCCGGGAAGAGTAGCTGCTGCCTTGGCAGGAACTAATGGGGATCCATAATAAACCCCAGGAAGAGTAGCCGCTGCCTTGGCAGGAACTAATGGGGATCCATAATAAACCCCAGGAAGAGTAGCTGCTGCCTTGGCAGGAACTAATGGGGATCCATAATAAACCCCGGGAAGAGTAGCTGCTGCCTTGGCAGGAACTAATGGGGGTATATAATAAACCCCGGGAAGAGTAGCTGCTGCCTTGGCAGGAACTAATGGGGATCCATAATAAACCCCAGGAAGAGTAGCTGCTGACTTGGTAGGAACTAATGGGGATCCATAATAAACCCCAGGAAGAGTAGCTGCTGCCTTGGCAGGAACTAATGAGGATCCATAATAAACCCCAGGAAGAGTAGCTGCTGCCTTGGTAGGAACTAATGGGGATCCATAATAAACCCCAGGAAGAGTAGCTGCTGCCTTGGCAGGAACAAATGGGGATCCATGATAAACCCCAGGAAGAGTAGCTGCTGCCTTGGCAGGAACAAATGGGGATCCATAATAAACCCCAGGAAGAGTAGCTGCTGCCTTGGCAGGAACAAATGGGGATCCTTAATAAACCCCAGGAAGAGTAGCTGCTGCCTTGGCAGGAACAAATGGGGATCCATAATAAACCCCAGGAAGAGTAGCTGCTGCCTTGGCAGGAACAAATGGGGATCCATAATAAACCCCAGGAAGAGTAGCTGCTGCCTTGGCAGGAACAAATGGGGATCCATAATAAACCCCAGGAAGAGTAGCTGCTGCCTTGGTAGGAACTAATGGGGATCCATAATAAACCCCAGGAAGAGTAGCTGCTGCCTTGGTAGGAACTAATGGGGATCCATAATAAACCCCAGGAAGAGTAGCTGCTGCCTTGGCAGGAACAAATGGGGATCCATGATAAACCCCAGGAAGAGTAGCTGCTGCCTTGGCAGGAACAAATGGGGATCCATAATAAACCCCAGGAAGAGTAGCTGCTGCCTTGGCAGGAACAAATGGGGATCCTTAATAAACCCCAGGAAGAGTAGCTGCTGCCTTGGCAGGAACAAATGGGGATCCATAATAAACCCCAGGAAGAGTAGCTGCTGCCTTGGCAGGAACAAATGGGGATCCATAATAAACCCCAGGAAGAGTAGCTGCTGCCTTGGCAGGAACAAATGGGGATCCATAATAAACCCCAGGAAGAGTAGCTGCTGCCTTGGCAGGAACAAATGGGGATCCATAATAAACCCCAGGAAGAGTAGCTGCTGCCTTGGCAGGAACAAATGGGGATCCATAATAAACCCCAGGAAGAGTAGCTGCTGCCTTGGCAGGAACTAATGGGGATCCATAATAAATGTGACATTTGCTCAGGACATTGTTTTTACTGAGGAAGTATAGGAGTCTGTTGTTAATGATATTGCAGAGGAATTTCCCAAGGCTGCTGTTGACGCATATCCCCCGCTAATTATTGGGGTTGAATTTATATTTGACAAAATGCCAGAGCTGAGGATGATATTGAAGAGTTTAAGTATAGCCATTGGGAATTTGTGGCCGGTATATTTTATCATTTCATTTGGGAGAGCATCAACACCACAGGTCTTTTCGGGTTGGAGGGTTTGTATTTTGTCCTGTAGTTCAGTCAATGTAATCGGAGAATCCAGTGGTTTCTCATTCAGTGGGTTCTCTCTCTCTGTCTCTCTCTGTCTGTCTCTCAATTCAATTCAATTCAATTCAATTGACTTTATTGACATGGCAAGTTCATTATTACTTACATTGTCAAAGTATACATATCGAAAAATAAAAATCAAATATATATGTATATATATACAAAATATATATATATTTATATATAAATAAATGGTGGGACCAACAGTAATAATAATAGTAGTAGTGGACATGGGATTACCATTAACAACAACTACAACAACAATATTAATCAGAACAACAATACATTAAAGCAATGGTAGTAGACCAGTGTCAATATGACTTGAGAAGACATATGACCTGGTATGAACCTCTCTCTCTCTCTCTCTCTCTCTCTCTCTCTCTCTCTCTCTCTCTCTCTCTCTCTCTCTCTCTCTCTCTCTCTCTTTCTCTCTGTCTCTCTCTCTCTCTCTCTCTCTCTCTCTCTCTCTCTCTCTCTCTGTCTCTCTCTCTCTGTCTCTCTCTCTGTCTCTCTCTCTGTCTCTCTCTGTCTCTCTCTGTCTCTCTCTGTCTCTCTCTGTCTCTCTCTGTCTCTCTCTGTCTCTCTCTCTGTCTCTCTCTCTGTCTCTGTCTCTCTCTGTCTCTCTCTGTCTCTCTCTGTCTCTCTTTGTCTCTCTCTCTCTGTCTCTCTGTCTCTCTCTCTCTCTCTCTCTGTCTCTCTCTGTCTCTCTCTGTCTCTCTCTCTCTCTCTCTCTCTCTCTGTCTCTCTCTCTCTCTCTCTCTCTCTCTCTCTCTCTCTCTCTCTCTCTCTCTCTCTCTCTCTCTCTCTCTCTCTCTCTCTCTCTAAATGCAAACCTGACAGCACTCCTTAATAAAACAGGTAATGTACCCTTTCTTCCCTAATTAGCAGTTGTTTCCAGTGGTGTAAAGTACTTCAGTAAAAATACTTTAAAGTACTACTTAAGTAGTTTTTTTAGGTATCTGTACTTTACTTTACTATTTCAATTTTGACTACTTTTACTTCACTACGTTCCTAAAGAAAACAATGTACTTTTACTCTATAAATTTTCTCTGACACCCAAAAATACTTCTTACATTTTTAATGCTTAGCAGGACATGAAAGTCTTTTAATTCACTCACTTATCAAGATAACATCCCTGGTCATCCCTACTGCCTCTGATCTGGTGGACTCACTAAACAGAGAACATCCCTGGTCATCCCTACTGCCTCTGATCTGGTGGACTCACTAAACAGAGAACATCCCTGGTCATCCCTACTGCCTCTGATCTGGTGGACTCACTAAACAGAACATCCCTGGTCATCCCTACTGCCTCTGATCTGGTGGACTCACTAAACAGAGAACATCCCTGGTCATCCCTACTGCCTCTGATCTGGAGGACTCACTAAACAGAGAACATCCCTGGTCATCCCTACTGCCTCTGATCTGGAGGACTCACTAAGCAGAGAACATCCCTGGTCATCCCTACTGCCTCTGATCTGGAGGACTCACTAAGCAGAGAACATCCCTGGTCATCCCTACTGCCTCTGATCTGGAGGACTCACTAACAACAAATGCTTTGTTTGTAAATGATGTCTGTGTGTTGTAGTGTGCCCCTGGCTATCCGTAAATAAAAAAAATACTAAATAACATTGTGCCGTCTGATCTTCTAAGCAATAAGCAATTTGAAATTATTTATACTTGTACTTTTAATACCTAAGTATATTTTTTGCATTTACAATTGATAAATACATGTAAAAAACAAATACTTTTAGACTTTTTTACTCAAGTAGTATTTTTCTGGGTAACTTTCACTTTGACTTGAGCCATTTTCTGTGAAGGTGTCTTAAATTGTACTCAAGTATGACAGTTGATTACTTTATCCACCACTGCTAATTATGAGGTAGAGTATCCGATAAACAAAAAAAAATCAAGACCAAAAGGTTATCGAGAAGTGATGTCCTCACTCATTTTTACTCATGTCATAATATCACATTTTCCACTGAACTGACGTGGTAACATGAAACATCAAATGTAGTGTACATGATGTCTGATCCAAACCATTTAATCGTGTGTTTGCTCTACAATTTTCTTTGAGGAAACAAACCACTGTTTGAGTCAGAGGTCCTTTTCAACAGGGTTTTCTTTTCCACATAAGGCCATAGCAATATGCTTGTTTTTTTATTTTCCCCAACGCAATCTATAAGGCAGACGTAGAGGGTAGCCGTATTTGGAGGCAACAGAGATTACAGAGTGAGTTACCGTTTTGATTACAGAGTGTTTTTGCCATCTTTTGGCTGTCATTCAAACTGCACAAACGTGAAACCGAAACTAATCTTGCGGATTAAGTTTAAGCATTCATTCTGAGTGGTTAAGATTAGGTTTAAGGTTTGGGTTAGGATTGAACCCACAATGTTTGGAGCCGTAGCTCACAGATTAGCCCAACCACAACCCCATCTCCAACTAACTTCACGATTACATCACGTAACTTCACGATTACTTTCAGTCATATGACTTGCCTCAGGCTATCGTTCTGAAGGCATTGCGACATGTCCAGTCACACTTCCTAGTGTCCTGATAGTGTTCCAGGGGCCAGTGTTGTGATTCCTGACAGTGATCTGAGGGCCCAGAGGACAGTTACTATCCCCTCGACATTTATGTGTCTGAGGTGAACTATGAGGCCTGATACTGGGACGGACACTGGAGCACTTTCTCAATAGTCTTTCCTTGACTGTCCAGGCCTCGTGTCCTCACCTCCTTGTCAAAGTGTCAGAGGAGAGTAAGAAGAGGAAGACACATGGATCCAAGGAAATGTTTTTTTTATACAATACGACATGAAGCTCAACCTGCTTCATTCCTCCTGGCATGGCAAGCCTGAATGGCTTTTAATATCTTTGACTGATAAGTGATGGACACATTAATTTACAACCAACGGAACTAACAAAGCTTTAACGAATCATAATTGCCCGACTCATTAACAATCACAGCTAAAAAAGCATTTTGAAACGTTCCAATTATGCTACCCTGTACTGAGGCCCAAGGGGTCTCTCGCTATCACACATCTCCTATTCATTTAGAGCCCTGGTTGGAGCCCTGGTCACAGCCCTGGTTAGAGTCCTGGTTAGAGCCCTGGTTAGAGTCCTGGTCACAGCCCTGGTTAGAGTCCTGGTTAGAGCCCTGGTTAGAGACCTGGTTAGAGCCCTGGTTAGAGTCCTGGTCACAGCCCTGGTTAGAGTCCTGGTTAGAGCCCTGGTTAGAGCCCTGGTTAGAGCCCTGGTTAGAGTCCTGGTTAGAGCCCTGGTTAGAGCCCTGGTTAGAGCCCTGGTTAGAGTCCTGGTTAGAGCCCTGGTTAGAGCCCTGGTTACAGCCCTGGTTAGAGTCCTGGTTAGAGTCCTGGTTAGTCCTGGTTAGAGCCCTGGTTACAGCCCTGGTAAGAGCCCTGGTTAGAGTCCTGGTGAGAGCCCTGGTTAGAGCCCTGGATAGAGCCCTGGTTAGAGTCCTGGTTAGAGTCCTGGTCACAGCCCTGGTTACAGCCCTGGTTACGCAGCCAGGGGACGTAGCCAGGGGACGTAGCCAGGGGACGTAGCCAGGGGTCGTAGCTAGGGGATGTAGCCAGGGGACGTAGCTAGGGGACGTAGCCTGGGGACATAGCCAGGGGATGTAGCCAGGGGACGTAGCTAGGGGACGTAGCCAGGGGACGTAGCCAGGGGACGTAGCCAGGGGACGAAGCCTGGGGACGTAGCCAGGGGACGTATTCAGGGGACGTAGCCAGGGGACGAAGCCTGGGGACGAAGCCAGGGGACGAATACTGGGGACGTAGCCAGGGGACCTAGCCAGTGGACGTAGCCAGGGGACGTAGCCAGGGGATGTAGCCAGGGGACGTAGCCAGGGGACGTAGCCAGGGGACGTATTCAGGGGACATAGCCAGGGGACGTAGCCAGGGGACGTAGCCAGTGGACGTAGCCAGGGGACGTAGCCAGGGGACGTAGCCAGGGGACGTATTCAGGGGATGTAGCCTAGGGACGTAGCCAGGGAACCTAGGACATAGCCTGAGGATGTAGCCAGGGGACGTAGCCTGAGGACGTAGCCAGGGGACGTAGCCTGGGGACGTAGCCAGGGGGCGTATTCAGGGGACGTAGCCAGGGGACGTATTCAGGGGACGTAGCCTAGGGACGTAGCCAGGGGACCTAGGACATAGCCTGAGGACGTAGCCAGGGGACGTAGCCTGATTACGTAGCTAGGGGATGTACCGAGGGACATGTCATGTAGCCTGGAACTTAGAGCGTTGGACAGGAACTGAAAGGTCCCTGTTTCAAATAACCTACAAGGTGAAAAATATTTTCCGTTGAGGACTTGATTTACCCCAGAGGCACCGTACTACTACAGCTGACCCTGTAAAACAACACCTATCACACCACTATGACTAACCCTGTAAAACAACACATATCATACTACTATGACTGACCCTGTAAAACAACACATTACACTACACCTATCCTACTACTATGACTGACCCTGTACAACAACACATATCATACTACTATGACTGACCCTGTAAAACAACACATTACACTGCACCTATCCTACTACTATGACTGACCCTGTACAACAACACCTGTCATACTACTATGACTGACCCTGTAAAACAACACCTATCATGCTACTATGACTGACCCTGTAAAACAACACCTATCATACTACTATGACTGACCCTGTAAAACAACACCTATCATACTACTATGACTGACCCTGTAAAACAACACCTATCATACTACTATGACTGACCCTGTAAAACAACACCTATCATACTACTATGACTGACCCTGTACAACACCTATCATACTACTATGACTGACCCTGTAAAACAACACCTATCATACTACTATGACTGACCCTGTACAACAACACATTACACTGCACCTATCATACTACTATGACTAACCCTGTAAAACAACACATTTCACTGCACCTATCCAGTGTATGTGACATTGTACATTGGGTGGGTCTAATTCTGAATGCTGATTGGTTATTCCAGCCAATGTCTATTCAACAAGTTACCACCGGTTAAATCTATGGTGTTAAAATGCCTATTTACTCTGTTCCATCTGACTGAGCAATCCACTGTCTCATCAGCCCAGCCAGGCAATTTATAAACTTGTTCTCCACTATAAAAAACATCTAAGAATTATCTCACATTTCTTTTAGACTAAACATTTAGTTTTCAACAGCAGAGAATAAACCTTGCTGTCTGTCTCTTCGACATTTGCAACATTGTTTAAAAATTCGAATTCGATCTATTGTAATGAACGTGTCGGGAGTCGAGACGAGACAGGCAGGCAGCGCTTCTCAGCCAGTCGAAATCATGAATCAGCTGGCATCGTTTTCATGGATATATATATATATATATATATATATATATACAAAGAAATGTCAATTGAAAAAAGGTCAAACGAAAACAAAGCACAGCTAGTTTACAGTCTTTCCAGCTTCAGTTTGAAGTGATTGTCTTGGCTGTGTTGTTAGCTGTGTTGGCTGTGTTGTTGGCTGTGTTGTTAGCTGTGTTGTTAGCTGTGTTGGCTGTGTTGTTGGCTGTGTTGTTAGCTGTGTTGTTGGCTGTGTTGTTGGCTGTGTTGTTGGCTGTGTTGTTGGCTGTGTTGTTAGCTGTGTTGTTGGCGGTGTTGTTAGCTGTGTTGTTAGCTGTGTTGTTGGCTGTGTTGTTGGCTGTGTTGTTGGCTGTGTTGTTGGCTGTGTTGTTGGCTGTGTTGTTGGCTGTGTTGTTGGCAGTGTTGTTAGCTGTGTTGTTGGCTGTGTTGTTGGCTGTGTTGGCTGTGTTGTTGGCTGTGTTGTTGGCTGTGTTGTTGGCTGTGTTGTTGGCTGTGTTGTTGGCTGTGTTGTTGGCTGTGTTGTTGGCTGTGTTGTTGGCTGTGTTGTTGGCTGTGTTGGCTGTGTTGTTAGCTGTGTTGTTGGCTGTGTTGTTGGCTGTGTTGGCTGTGTTGTTGGCTGTGTTGTTGGCTGTGTTGTTGGCTGTGTTGTTGGCTGTGTTGTTGGCTGTGTTGTTATCTGTGTTGTTAGCTGTGTTGTTGGCTGTGTTGTTGGCTGTGTTGTTAGCTGTGTTGTTGGCTGTGTTGTTAGCTGAGTTGTTGGCTGTGTGGTTGGCTGTGTTGTTGGCTGTGTTGTTGGCTGTGTTGTTGGCTGTGTTGTTAGCTGTGTTGTTGGCTGTGTTGTTGGCTGTGTTGGCTGTGTTGTTAGCTGTGTTGTTGGCTGTGTTGTTAGCTGTGTTGTTGGCTGTGTTGTTGGCTGTGTTGGCTGTGTTGTTATCTGTGTTGTTGGCTGTGTTGTTAGCTGTGTTGTTGGCTGTGTTGTTAGCTGTGTTGTTAGCTGTGTTGTTGGCTGTGTTGTTAGCTGTGTTGTTGGCTGTGTTGGCTGTGTTGTTAGCTGTGTTGTTGGATGTGTTGTTGGCTGTGTTGTTGGCTGTGTTGTTAGCTGTGTTGTTAGCTGTGTTGTTGGCTGTGTTGTTAGCTGTGTTGTTGGCTGTGTTGTTAGCTGTGTTGTTGGCTGTGTTGTTGGCTGTGTTGTTAGCTGTGTTGTTGGCTGTGTTGTTGGCTGTGTTGTTGGCTGTGTTGTTGGCTGTGTTGTTGGCTGTGTTGTTGGCTGTGTTGTTAGCTGTGTTGTTAGCTGTGTTGGCTGTGTTGTTAGCTGTGTTGTTAGCTGTGTTGTTGGCTGTGTTGGCTGTGTTGTTAGCTGTGTTGTTAGCTGTGTTGTTAGCTGTGTTGTTAGCTGTGTTGTTAGCTGTGTTGTTGGACTGTGTTGTTGGCTGTGTTGTTGGCTGTGTTGTTGGCTGTGTTGTTGGCTGTGTTGTTAGCTGTGTTGTTAGCTGTGTTGTTAGCTGTGTTGTTGGCTGTGTTGTTGGCTGTGTTGTTGGCTGTGTTGTTGGCTGTGTTGTTGGCCGTGTTGTTAGCTGTGTTGTTGGCTGTGTTGTTGGCTGTGTTGTTAGCTGTGTTGTTAGCTGTGTTGTTGGCTGTGTTGTTGGCTGTGTTGTTGACTGTGTTGTTAGCTGTGTTGTTGGCTGTGTTGTTGGCTGTGTTGTTGGCTGTGTTGTTGGCTGTGTTGTTGGCTGTGTTGTTAGCTGTGTTGTTAGCTGTGTTGGCTGTGTTGTTAGCTGTGTTGTTAGCTGTGTTGTTGGCTGTGTTGGCTGTGTTGTTAGCTGTGTTGTTGGCTGTGTTGTTGGCTATGTTGTTGGCCGTGTTGTTAGCTGTGTTGTTGGCTGTGTTGTTGACTGTGTTGTTAGCTGTGTTGTTAGCTGTGTTGTTGGCTGTGTTGTTGGCTGTGTTGTTGACTGTGTTGTTAGCTGTGTTGTTGGCTAGCTCCTCTGAACAACAGTGTCCTGACGAGAGAGCACATGTTCCAGGCGAAATCACGCCTCATTAGCTCATTGTTATGGATATATTCAAAACGTGTTACTAGAAAACATATGAGTCTACTTTGCTGACATTCTGGCTGCACTTTTTGACGTGGCTGAAAGTTAGCCGTAGTTGGCTAGCTAGCAAGCAAAGGATAAGAACGTTGCCAGCCAGTATGTTGTACTGTATTGTGTGTTTATAGTTTTGTTTAATGTTGTGTTAGTGTATGTAAGTTGTTTTGTCTGAAACGTTGTTCCCCCTGCTGCTATTGGACCGGGTCTCTCTTGGAAAAGAGATGTTATCTCAATGAGAAAAAACCTGTATAAATAAATGTAAAATAAATATATAAAATAGAAAGTATGGCAATGGAACATTTAGAATGAATGACTGGGTGGCATCCATAAATACAGAACAAAAAGACTGAACGACTGGGTCGTGTCTCTGGCAACTGAATCGATAGAACGAATGATCAGCCAGCTTGGGTAGCAACCCTAGGTTTGTGTCAGGAATATATCTTGTGGAATGATGAAATAGTATGAACAAATTAATAATTTTTTATGAAAATATGTCAATCATTATTTGAATATGTTGGAAACCCATTGTATTAAAGTGATCATTTATTTATGAACATTTGAACATCTTGGCCATGTTCTGTTATAATCTCCACCCGGCACAGCCAGAAGAGGACTGGCCACCCCTTATAGCCTGGTTCCTCTCTAGGTTTCTTCCTAGGTTTTGGCCTTTCTAGGGAGTTTTTCCTAGCCACCGTGCTTCTACACCTGCATTGCTTGCTGTTTGGGGTTTTAGGCTGGGTTTCTGTACAGCACTTCGAGATATTAGCTGATGTAAGAAGGGCTATATAAATACATTTGATTTGATTTGATCATCCCGGGTGCCAATATATCCTCTATTCACCGGCCCCAAAAAAACGTTTAAAATTAGTTTTTTAAACTTTTATCTTAATTCAATATGAAACTGATGATGGCAGTAGGCCGAGTATTACTCATGTAAACACTTTACTCTGCTTAACGGAGCCCTTTCCTGCAGTCCATGACTAGAAGCACGTCTGGGTAGCACACTGCTGTAAACTCACATTCAATTGCAATAAAAAAAAAATAGCTATCATTTATCTGTTCCTGAGAGCATTGAATTGTAGACCAATGAGACACATTCTAAATCAAGGTCTCTAAGTTCTGAAAGAACATGTTTGCTGCTGATGCAGTGCAACAATAGAGTAGTAAAGAACCCTGTCATTTACTATTGTCACCAAAACCCCAACCAGCCAGCGCCGCTAAATTACTGATGGGTTTTTTTTTGTATCAAACTTTTAGCACGTCCCAATGTCTGTCTGTGTGTGTGTGTGTGTGTGTGGGGGGGGGGGGTGTTCCATAGCAACCACCGGCGCATAAATAAAGTCGTCCCTGCCTGTTGGTGATCGCGGGTACTGAGACGAAACGAGACGAAGCACTGATCAACTGCTATATAAATCACCTTAACTTCTTCCCACACAACAACATGAACGCTTTTAATTAGTTGAGAGAGAGAGAGAGAGAGAGAGAGAGAGAGAGAGAGAGAGAGAGAGAGAGAGAGAGAGAGAGAGAGAGAGAGAGAGAGAGAGAGAGAGAGAGAGACAGAGACAGAGACAGAGAGAGAGAGAGAGAGAGAGAGAGAGACAGAGACAGAGACAGAGACAGAGAGAGCGACAGAGACAGAGACAGACACAGAGACACAGAGACACAGAGACACAGAGACACAGAGACACAGAGACACAGAGACACAGAAACACAGAGACACAGAGAGACAGAGAGACAGAGAGACAGAGACAGATATAGAGATAGAGATAGAGAGAGTCAATATCAACACAGCTACCTAACTAAAGCCAACCCAAGCCAAGGTCTCATGCTGAGACTGAGTACTTCTATTCACAGAAGTTTCACCTTAGATGAAATGAATGTCTTGAGGAATATTTAATGTTAAAAAAATGTCTCATCTTTATTATTATCAATGTAGCACTGAGCTATCTGATTCATTTCTTGATGAGAAACACAGTTATAGCAATACCAAAATGTGTTGTGGGTCAAATCACGTCACTTCATAATGTTAGCTGTTATGTTTGTTTCAGCAGTTGTTTGTGAGGTTTATCTCCACCTGACAACGAAGAAGAGGGAAGATTACTACACCTGAAAGTCAGACCACTGAGAAGAGCAACTTGAGAGGCAGCTGTCCACTGGTACAGTAAAATCTTTGGCATAGTGTCTCACTTTAACACAATAGTGAAAAAGTCTATGTACAGTGTGTGAAATTGCAGTAAGATTAGGGAGGTAAGGCAATAAATAAGCCATAGAGGTGAAATAATTACAATATAGCAGATTAATACTGGAGTGATAGATGTGCAGATGATGATGTGCAAGTAGAGATACTGGGGGTGCAAAAGAGCAACAACATGTTTTATAACAATATGGGGATGAGGTAGTTGGGTGTGCTATTTACAGATGGGCTGTGTACAGGTGCAGTGATCGGTAAGCTGCTCTGTCAGCTGATGATTAAAGTTAGAGAGGGAGATATAAGTCTCTAGCTTCAGCGATTTTTGCAATTCGTTCCAGTCATTGGCAGCAGAGAACTGAGAGGAAAGGCTGCCGAAGGATGTTTTGGCTTCGGGGAAAATACCTGCTGGAGCGCGTGCTACGAGTGGGTGCTGCTATGGTGACCAGTGAGCTGAGATAAGGTGGGGCTTAACCTAGCAGAGACTTATAGATGACCTGGAGCCAGAGGGTTTGGCGAGGAATATGTAGCGAGGACCAACCAACGAGAGCATACAGGTCACAGTGCTGGGTAGTATATGGGGCTTTGGTGACAAAACGGATGTGATAGACTGCATCCAGGTTGCTGAGTAGAGTTTTGGAGGTTATTTGGTAAATGACATCGCAGAAGTCAATGATCGGTCGGATAGTGTTAGGTGAGAATTATCTGTTATTTGAATGATTAGAATATTCCGCCCTGAAACATATAATTGTATGGAATTGATTAGAATGTATAAAATCATAATCAATAAATGTGTAGTCCTAGTCAGAATTAGGGTAAAGACAAAATGTCTTTATGGTATTATAAACACAGACTGTCTGAGCTCGGTGCCGACCTGACTAGAGATTAGGAGAGAACAGGGAGTACGTCTCAAGGACAAGGTCACTAATCTCTGGCGGCTGGGTAGCAGGACATGTGTGTGTGTCTGTTTGTGTGTGTGTGTGTGTGTGTGTGTGTGTGTGTGTGTGTGTGTGTGTGTGTGTGTGTGTGTGTGTGTGTGTGTGTGTGTGTGTGTGTGTGTGTGTGTGTGTGCATCTGGTTGTGTGAATGTGTGGGCGTGAGAAGTCAGTATAAAATGAATTGTTTTGTATTCCTGACTTTAGAACGTTCCCGTGAATAAACCTTTTTCAGCTGGGCCTCCGTCTGTTTCATTCGACCAGGATCTTACAAATTCTGGTTTGCAGACAGAGTAATATAATTAAATTGGTTTATGAACCCGGAGAACAAAACTCTCTTATCAGATAGTCAGTTTTACGATGGTATGTTTGGCAGCGTGAGTGAAGGATGCTTTGTTGCGAAATAGGAAGTCGATTCTAGATTTAATTTTGGATTGGAGATGCTTAATGTGAGTCTGGAAGGAGAGTTTGATCGAGTTCGCGAGTGTACAATTATGTTCACTTCAAGGCATGACACGTAATAATTACATTTACGATGACTGTACCTCCGCTAAGAAAAGTCCGTCAAAATGTAAAACTTTAACTTCGTTTTGGAGAAGTGAACATACAAGTGAAAGTAAAAACAAATGTAAATAAGTTATAAATTGTGCTACTATCGCACATGACGGCACAAACACATCTCATAACAGTAACAATGTTTATGTTTGGTTATCTTTTGGAATAAAAATGTTTCCTTCTTCAGAAGTTTCAGCAGGCTAACGTTAGTTAGATAATTCATTTACTGGCTATCACACTGTAGGCGTATATTAATAATGATATAGTTATTGTCATAATTGACTGTATCGCATATAAAGCACACACACAAGCTACCGGTGGCTGAAGTTCACAATCGGCGTGGGACGAACGAGTGACGAATTTCCGGGAAAGGGCGGTCCATTTAAAATCCATTCCTTCCTCCCTCGCCCTTTGACCTGCAAGTGTATACTCGTCAGACGTAATAATAAGTCATAAAATGTGTCCACTTAATTTGAGGGCTGATGGGAGAGGGTGTGTCTGTTAAGTGTTTGGAATGCAGCCCTTGTCAAAGGAGAAATGTTCACTAACAGGTTTGAAAAACAAATTTGTGAACAAAATTTGAGAGAAATAAGCTTTTTGTACATATGGAACATGTCTGGGATCTTTTATTTCAGCTCATGAAACATGAGACCAACACTTTACATGTTGTGTTTATATTTCTGTTCAGTATAATGTGTATAAAAAAATCATTTGGTGGGTGTTTATATTTGTTACACATTTGGACTCACTCGCTTTGGACACTGCATGACATGAAAACACACACACACATGCAGGCACCACACACACACACACACATGCACACACACACAAACTACAGGTGTCCCGCTCGTCTCTCAGCTTCCAACACACAGGCTTGTGTTGCAATCAAGCACCATTTCCCTGAGGCAAGATGGAGGTGTGAAAATATATAATTAGCCCTGTAAACCAGACAGTCACAGAACATGCCCATTCAGATCCAACTCAACACTACACTATTCATCAAAGTCTCTCTCACTCTCCCGCTCTCTCTATTTCTCTCTCCCGCTCTCTCTACTTCTCTCTGTCTCTCTCTCTGTCTCTGTCTCTGTCTCTCTCTCTCTCTACTTCTCTCTCTCTCTCTCTCTCTCTCTCTCTCTCTGTCTCTGTCTCTCTGTCTCTCTCTCTCTCTCTCTCTCTCTCTCTGTCTCTGTCTCTCTGTCTCTCTCTCTCTGTCTCTCTCTCTGTCTCTGTCTCTGTCTCTGTCTCTCTGTCTCTCTCTCTCTGTCTCTCTCTCTCTCTGTCTCTCTCTCTGTCTCTCTCTCTCTCTCTCTCTCTCTGTCTTTCTCTGTCTCTCTGTCTCTGTCTCTCTGTCTCTCTCTCTGTCTCTCTCTCTGTCTCTGTCTCTCTCTCTCTGTCTCTCTCTCTCTCTCTCTACTTCTCTCTCTCTCTCTGTCTCTGTCTCTGTCTCTGTCTCTCTGTCTCTGTCTCTGTCTCTCTCTCTCTCTCTCTCTCTAAAACTTATTTTCTTTTTTTCTCCTTCATGTTCAACTGAAATAACACCCAACACTTTACTCTGACGTTGTCATGCTTTTCCCTCCAGATACGATGGAAGGCAGGAAGGCAGGTTCTATCATCCTATCTGTTCGTTCAGGGTGAACAAACAATCTCCATCTGTGTTGTCAGTTGAAGTCGATCTATTCCTCATCCTCCTCCTCCTCCTCCTCCTCCTCCTCCTCATCTTTTTCAACCATGCTGTAAACACATGCTGTCAGCTTTAATAAACTGTTACATCTTTAAAACAGCTTCTCAGTAGGTGAGCGGTGAGGTGTGAGGTGAGGTGAGGTGTGAGGTGAGGTGAGCGGTGAGGTGAGCGGTGAGGTGAGGTGTGAGGTGAGGTGAGGTGTGAGGTGAGGTGTGAGGTGAGGTGATGTGTGAGGTGAGGTGTGAGGTGAGGTGAGGTGTGAGGTGAGATGATGTGTGAGATGAGGTGTGAGGTGAGGTGAGGTGTGAGGTGAGCGGTGAGGTGAGGTGAGGTGAGGTGAGGTGAGGTGAGGTGAGGTGAGGTGTGAGGTGAGCGGTGAGGTGAGGTGAGGTGAGCGGTGAGGTGAGGTGAGAGGTGAGCGGTGAGGTGAGGTGAGGTGAGCGGTGAGGTGAGCGGTGAGGTGAGGTGAGGTGAGCGGTGAGGTGAGTGGTGAGGTAAGGTGTGAGGTGAGGTGTGAGGTGAGTGGTGAGGTGAGTGGTGAGGTGAGGTGAGCGGTGAGATAAGCTGTAAGGTGAGGGTTCTAGAGAGAGATCCGAAGTTGTCAGTGACTTCTAGAGAGAAATCTGAAGCAGTAACTGCATCCCAAGTGAAAGCATATTCTCTACATAGTGACCAGGGCTCTGACTGTTGAATAGGGAGGCATTTGGGGCTAAGACACATGTCACACACGTCTCCAACTCGATCATCAAGTTTGCTGATGACACAACAGTGGCAGGCCTGATTACCAGCAATGACGAGACAGCCTACAGGGAGGAGGTGAGGGCCCTGGCAGAGTGGTGCCAAATCACTTCTCCCTCAACATCAACAAAACAAAGGAGCTGATCGTGGACTACAGGAGACAACAGAGAGAGCACGCCCACATCTACATCGAGGGGCCGCAGTGGAGAGGGTCAAAAGCTTCAAGTTCCTCGGTGTACACATAACAGGACCAGAAATGGTACCTTCACACAGCGTGGTGAAGAAGGCTCAACAGCAGGCTGAAAGAATTTGGCTTGGCCCCTAAGACCTTGAGAGAGGACACGTCTACATATGACAGGATGAGAGAGGACACGTCTACACCTGACGGGATGAGAGAGGACAGATCTACACCTGACGGGATGAGAGAGGACACATCTACACTTGACGGGATGAGAGAGGACACATCTACACCTGACGGGATGAGAGAGGTCACATCTACACCTGGCGGGATGAGAGAGGACACATCTACACCTGACGGGATGAGAGAGGACACATCTACACCTGACGGGATGAGAGAGGACAGATCTATACCTGACAGGATGAGAGAGAGGACACATCTACACCTGACGGGATGAGAGAGGACAGATCTACACCTGATGGGATGAGAGAGGACACATCTACACCTGATGGGATGAGAGAGGACAGATCTACACCTGACATGATGAGAGAGGACAGATCTACACCTGACTGGATGAGAGAGGACAGATCTATACCTGACAGGATGAGAGAGAGGACACATCTACACCTGACAGGATGAGAGAGGACACATCTACACCTGACGGGATGAGAGAGGACACATCTACACCTGACAGGATGAGAGAGGACACATCTACACCTGACGGGATGAGAGAGGACACATCTACACCTGACGGGATGAGAGAGGACACATCTACACCTGACTGGATGAGAGAGGACAGATCTATACCTGACAGGATGAGAGAGGACACATCTACACCTGACTGGATGAGAGAGGACACGTCTACACCTGACAGGATGAGAGAGGACACATCTACACCTGACGGGATGAGAGAGGACACGTCTACACCTGACTGGATGAGAGAGGACAGATCTACACCTGACGGGATGAGAGAGGACAGATCTACACCTGACGGGATGAGAGAGGACAGAAGAGTTCTATACTGTATGTAGAGAAACACACCACATACACATAACCTGGTCAGCCATCACTGCATCCTGTATGATGTATGTTCTATTATTATCCTGTGGATTAGATAGTGTGTGTTTGGGAGGGTGTGTGAGTGTGTGGGTGTGCGAGTCCGTGTGCGTTTTGACTAGCACAGTGTCATCGCGTTGTGACGAGACAAGTGTGGGGGACTCGTCTTGATAAATCAGTCAATCAATCAATCTCCGTTTGGATATTGGTGAGGCTACAAAATGTTTTAACCTAAATTGAGGTGAGTGCTGCTCATCATCATCTAGTCTAGCTGACTCGGTTATTTGTGACGTTCCGTGGCTTAACAAAGGGATGTAGCCTGTGCTCTGAGCTCCATTCTATACACCTGTCAGCAACAGGTGTGGCTGAAATAGCCGAATCCACTCATTTGAAGGGGTGTCCACATACTTTTGAATATATAGTGTACATATAGTGTATGTATTTGTTTGCTAGAGACATTTACGGTAAATAACACGTTGATCAACCTTGGCTTAGTCTACTCTCCCTTCCGGGATGTTTAGAGAACCTGTCTTCTCTCCTCTCTCTTTAAGGTGCAAAACGCATGAATAATGAGCAAATACCTGTTAAATCCTGCATAATAATGTAAAGCACCCATGGCAGATCGACTTTCCAGGGAAGTTCAACATTCTTTCAAATCCAGCTTTGGGCTATCAATTAACAATACGTAAGACTCTCACGAAAAAGAAAATTGTTTGCGACTTGGGTGGCGATAAGCTTCAACAACACATACATACATACACATGCACGCACGCACGCACACTCACCACACACACACACACACACACACACACACACACACACACACACACACACACACACACACACACACACACACACACACACACACACACACACACACACACATATACACACACACACACACACACACACACACACACACACACACACACACACACACACACACACAC
>NC_052308.1:74534-102123 GCF_016432855.1 Salvelinus namaycush
CCCTGTTGCCTAACCATGTTACCTAACCCTGTTGCCTAACCATGTTACCTAACCCTGTTACCTAACCATGTTACCTAACCCTGTTACCTAACCCTGTTACCTAACCCTGTTGCCTAACCATGTTACCTAACTCTGTTACCTAACAATGTTACCTAACCCTGTTACCTAACCATGTTACCTAACCCTAATACCTAACCATGTTACCTAACCCTGTTACCTAACCATGTTACCTAACCCTGTTACCTAACCCTGTTGCCTAACCATGTTACCTAACCCTGTTACCTAACCATGTTACCTAACCCTGTTACCTAACCCTGTTACCTAACCCTGTTACCTAACCATGTTACCTAACCCTAATACCTAACCATGTTACCTAACCCTGTTACCTAACCATGTTACCTAACCCTGTTACCTAACCCTGTTACCTAACCCTGTTACCTAACCATGTTACCTAACCCTGTTACCTAACCATGTTTCCTAACCCTGTTATCTAACCCAGTTACCTAACCCTGTTACCTAACCATGTTACCTAACCCTGTTACCTAACCATGTTACCTAACCCTAACCCAGTTACCTAACCCTGTTACCTAACCATGTTACCTAACCCTGTTACCTAACCATGTTACCTAACCCTAACCCAGTTACCTAACCCTGTTACCTAACCATGTTACCTAACCATGTTACCTAACCCTGTTGCCTAACCATGTTACCTAACCCTGTTACCTAACCATGTTACCTAACCCAGTTACCTAAACATGTTACCTAACCCTAACCCAGTTACCTAACCCTGTTACCTAACCATGTTACCTAACCCTGTTACCTAACCATTTTACCTAACCCTGTAACCTAACCCTAACCCAGTTACCTAACCATGTTACCTAACCCTGTTACCTAACCCTAACCCAGTTACCTAACCATGTTAACTAAACATGTTACCTAACCCTAACCCTGTTACCTAACCATGTGACCTAACCCTAAACATGTTACCTAACCCTAACCATGTTACCTAACCCTAACCCTGTTACCTAACCATGTTAGCTAACCATGTTACCTAACCATGTTACCTAACCATGTTACATAACCCTAACCATGTTACCTAACCCTAAACATGTTACCTAAACCTAACCATGTTACCTAACCCTGTTACCTAACCCTAACCATGTTGCCTAACCATGGTACCTAACCCTAACCCTAACCATGTTACCTAACCCTAACCCTGTTACCTAACCCTAACCATGTTACCTAACCCTAACCCTGTTACCTAACCCTAACCATGTTACCTAACCCTAACCCGTGTTACCTAACCATGTTACCTAACCCTAACCATGTTACCTAACCCTAACCCTTTTGCCTAACCATGTTACCTAACCCTAACCCTGTTACCTAACACTAACCATGTTACCTAACCCTAACCCTGTTACCTAACCCTAACCATGTTACCTAACCATGTTACCTAACCCTAACCATGTTGCCTAACCATGTTACCTAACCCTAATAATGTTACCTAACCCTAACCCTGTTACCTAACCCTAACCATGTTACCTAACCCTAACCATGTTACCTAACCCTGTTACCAAACCCTAACCATGTTACCTAACCCTAACCATGTTACCTAACCCTAACCATGTTACATAACCATGTTATCTAACCCTAACCCTGTTACCTAACCATGTTACCTAACCCTAACCATGTTACCTAACCCTAACCATGTTACCTAACCCTAACCATGTTACCTAATCCTGTTACCTAACCCTAACACTGTTACCTAACCCTATCCATGTTACCTAACCCTAACCATGTTACCTAACCATGTTACCTAACCCTAACCCTGTTACCTAACGATGTTACCTAACCCTAACAATGTTACCTAACCCTAAACCTGTTACCTAACCCTAACCATGTTACCTAACCCTAACCATGTTACCTAACCCTAACCCTGTTACCTAACCATGTTACCTAACCCTAACCATGTTACCTAACCCTAACCATGTTACCTAACCCTACCCCTGTTACCTAACCCTATCCATGTTACCTAACCCTAACCCTAACCATGTTACCTAACCCTAACCATGTTACCTAACCCTATCCATGTTACCTAACCCTAACCCTGTTACCTAACCCTGTTACCTAACCCTAACCCTAACCCTGTTACCTAACCATGTGACCTAACCCTAACCATGTTACCTAACCCTAACCCTGTTACCTAACCATGTTACCTAACCCTAACCATGTTACCTAACCATGTGACCTAACCCTAACCCTGTTACCTAACCCTAACCCTAACCCTGTTACCTAACCATGTTACCTAACCCTAACCCTGTTACCTAACCATGTTACCTAACCCTAACCCTGTTACCTAACCATGTGACCTAACCCTAACCCTGTTACCTAACCCTAAACATGTTACCTAACCCTAACCATGTTACCTAACCCTAAACATGTTACCTAAACCTAACCATGTTATCTAACCCTGTTACCTAACCCTAACCCTGTTACCTAAACCTAACCCTGTTACCTAACCATGTTACCTAACCCTGTTACCTAACCCTAACCCTGTTACCTAACCCTAACCCTGTTACCTAACCCTAACCCTGTTACCTAACCCTAACCCTGTTACCTAACCATGTTAGCTAACCATGTTACCTAACCATGTTACCTAACCATGTTACATAACCCTAACCATGTTACCTAACCCTAAACATGTTACCTAACCCTAACCATGTTACCTAACCCTGTTACCTAACCCTAACCCTGTTACCTAACCCTAACCCTGTTACCTAACCCTAACCATTTTACCTAACCCTAACCATGTTACCTAACCCTAACCCTGTTACCTAACCCTAACCATGTTACCTAACCCTAACCATGTTACCTAACCCTAACCATGGTACCTAACCCTAACCCTAACCCTGTGACCTAACCCTAACCATGTTACCTAACCCCTGTTACCTAACCATGTTACCTAACCCTAACCCTGTTGCCTAACCATGTTACCTAACCCTAACCCTGTTACCTAACCCTAACCATGTTACCTAACCATGTTACCTAACCCTAACCCTGTTATCTAACCATGTTACCTAACCCTAACCATGTTACCTAACCCCTGTTACCTAACCATGTTACCTAACCCTAACCATGTTACCTAACCCCTGTTACCTAACCATGTTACCTAACCCTAACCATGTTACCTAACCCTAACCCTGTTGCCTAACCATGTTACCTAACCCTAACCATGTTACCTAACCCTAACCATGTTACCTAACCCTAACCCTGTTACCTAACCCTAACCATGTTACCTAACCCTAACCCTGTTACCTAACCCTAACCATGTTACCTAACCATGTTACCTAACCCTAACCATGTTGCCTAACCATGTTACCTAACCCTAATAATATTACCTAACCCTAACCCTGTTACCTAACCCTAACCATGTTACCTAACCCTAACCATGTTACCTAACCCTGTTACCAAACCCTAACCATGTTACCTAACCCTAACCATGTTACCTAACCCTAACCATGTTACATAACCATGTTATCTAACCCTAACCATGTTACCTAACCCTAACCATGTTACCTAATCCTGTTACCTAACCCTAACACTGTTACCTAACCCTATCCATGTTACCTAACCCTAACCATGTTACCTAACCATGTTACCTAACCCTAACCCTGTTACCTAACGATGTTACCTAACCCTAACAATGTTACCTAACCCTAAACCTGTTACCTAACCCTAACCATGTTACCTAACCCTAACCATGTTACCTAACCCTAACCCTGTTACCTAACCATGTTACCTAACCCTAACCATGTTACCTAACCCTAACCATGTTACCTAACCCTACCCCTGTTACCTAACCCTATCCATGTTACCTAACCCTAACCATGTTACCTAACCCTAACCATGTTACCTAACCCTAACCCTAACCATGTTACCTAACCCTAACCATGTTACCTAACCCTAACCATGGTACCTAACCATGTTACCTAACCCTAACCCTAACCATGTTACCTAACCCTAACCATGTTACCTAAACCTATCCATGATACCTAACCCTAACCCTGTTACCTAACCATGTTACCTAACCCTAACCCTGTTACCTAACCCTAACCCTATTACCTAACCATGTTACCTAACCCTAACCCTGTTACCTAACCCTAAACATGTTACCTAACCCTACCCCTGTTACCTAACCATGTTACCTAACCCTAACCCTGTTACCTAACGATGTTACCTAACCCTGTTACCTAACCCTGTTACCTAACCCTAACCCTGTTACCTAACCATGTTACCTAACCCTAACCATGTTACCTAACCCTAACCATGTTACTTAACCCTAACCCTGTTACCTAACCATGTGACCTAACCCTAACCCTGTTACCTAACCCTAAACATGTTACCTAACCCTAACCATGTTACCTAACCCTAACCCTGTTACCTAACCATGTTAGCTAACCATGTTACATAACCCTAACCATGTTACCTAACCCTAAACATGTTACCTAAACCTAACCATGTTACCTAACCCTGTTACCTAACCCTAACCCTGTTACCTAAACCTAACCATGTTACCTAACCCTAACCCTGTTACCTAACCCTGTTACCTAAACCTAACCCTGTTACCTAACCCTAACCCTGTTATCTAACCCTAACCCTGTTACCTAACCATGTTACCTAACCCTAACCATGTTACCTAACCCTAACCATTTTACCTAACCCTAACCATGTTACCTAACCCTAACCCTGTTACCTAACCCTAACCATGTTACCTAACCCTAACCATGTTACCTAACCCTAACCATGTTACCTAACCCTAACCATGGTACCTAACCCTAACCCTAACCCTGTTACCTAACCCTAACCATGTTACCTAACCCCTGTTACCTAACCATGTTACCTAACCCTAACCCTGTTACCTAACCCTAACCATGTTACCTAACCCTGTTACCAAACCCTAACCATGTTACCTAACCCGAACCATGGTACCTAACCCTAACCATGTTACCTAACCCTGTTACCAAACCCTAACCATGTTACCTAACCCTGTTACCAAACCCTAACCATGTTACCTAACCCTAACCATGTTACCTAACCCTAACCATGTTACCTAATCCTGTTACCTAACCCTAACACTGTTACCTAACCCTATCCATGTTACCTAACCCTAACCATGTTACCTAACCATGTTACCTAACCCTAACCCTGTTACCTAACGATGTTACCTAACCCTAAACCTGTTACCTAACCCTAACCATGTTACCTAACCCTAACCATGTTACCTAACCCTAACCCTGTTACCTAACCATGTTACCTAACCCTAACCATGTTACCTAACCCTAACCATGTTATCTAACCCTACCCCTGTTACCTAACCCTATCCATGTTACCTAACCCTAACCCTAACCATGTTACCTAACCCTAATCATGTTACCTAACCCTAACCATGTTACCTAACCCTAACTATGTTACCTAACCCTATCCATGTTACCTAACCCTAACCCTAACCATGTTACCTAACCCTAGTCATGTTACCTAACCCTAACCATGTTACCTAACCCTAACCCTGTTACCTAACCCTAACCCTGTTACCTAACCCTATCCATGTTACCTAACCCTATCCATGTTACCTAACCCTAACCCTATTACCTAACCATGTTACCTAACCCTAACCATGTTACCTAACCCTAACCATGTTACCTAACCCTAACCATGTTACCTAACCCTAACCCTAACCATGTTACCTAACCCTAGTCATGTTACCTAACCCTAACCATGTTACCTAACCCTAACCCTGTTACCTAACCCTATCCATGTTACCTAACCCTAACCCTAACCATGTTACCTAACCCTAACCATGTTACCTAACCCTAACCCTAACCATGTTACCTAACCCTAACCATGTTACCTAACCCTAACCATGTTACCTAACCCTAACCATGTTACCTAACCCTAACCCTAACCATGTTACCTAACCCTATCCATGTTACCTAACCCTAACCCTGTTACCTAACCATGTTACCTAACCCTAACCATGTTACCTAACCCTAACCCTGTTACCTAACCATGTTACCTAACCCTAACCCTGTTACCTAACCATGTTACCTAACCCTAACCATGTTACCTAACCCTAACCATGTTACCTAACCCTAACCATGTTACCTAACCCTATCCATGTTACCTAACCCTAACCCTGTTACCTAACCATGTTACCTAACCCTAACCATGTTACCTAACCCTAACCCTGTTACCTAACCATGTTACCTAACCCTAACCATGTTACCTAACCCTAACCCTGTTACCTAACCCTTCTACCTAACCATGTTAGCTAACCATGTTACCTAACCCTAACCCTACTTTCATTCAATACTGTCCAGGCAACGGTCTGTCGGTGACAGCTTATCCCAAACCTTTAGCCTTACTTTAACTATTCAGAGTTAGCTCTCATCCTGCAGAGAAGGGGATTAACTAGTACATGATCACATGACATTAGGATTTGAAGGTAAGTTGGCAAATGTTGTTCACCCATTCAAAAAGACAGATATAATGTTTTTACTAAACATCTGTGCTAATCTTTATCCAACACAGTGTTACTCTCCTCTGAAACTATTATATTTATTTATGTAACCTTTATTATACCAGGCACGTCGATGGAGACAACATGTGGTTAATTTAGAACGTCGGCCTTATCATTAGGTGCTATGTATCCTTGGTTACATCTGAATTAGCATACACCCTGTACCACGCTAACGAGCAACCCTCAGTGTGTAATGAACCACCCGGACTGTGTTCAACGACGCATGACATGGTTCACACAGAAGAAAAGAGATACAGAAACAGCTATAATAAATACAGGGAAGCCTCGGGTTGGTTGGTCGGTCGGCTGGAATTCACGTATCTCGGGAGGGCAGAGGTCGTGAACAGGGGGAAAGCCACGCGTTAGATCTTAGCAGTCGTTCAGGTTGTTTTCCAAATGGCACCATATTCCTTTATAGGGCGCAATTTTGGCAAGGGTGCATAGAGCTCTAGTCAAAGGTAGTGGACTAAGGTGTTCATCTGGAAAAATAAGGGGCCATTTGGAACACTAAGAGGCCATTTGGAACAATAAGGGGCGATTTGGAACACTAAGGGGCCATTTGGAACACTAAGTGGCCATTTGGAACAATAAGCGGCGATTTAGAACACTAAGGGGCCATTTGGAACACTAAGGGGCCATTTGGAACAATAAGGGGCAATTTGGAACACTAAGGAGCCATTTGGAACACTAAGGGGCCATTTGGAACACTACGGGGCCATTTGGAACACTAAGGGGCCATTTGCCAGGCTGCAGTTGTAAATGAGAACTTATTCTCAAATGGCTTACCTGGTTAAATAAAGGTTGGGGGGGGGGGGGGGGGGGGGGGCACTAGTGGGCCATTTGGAACACTAAGGGGCCATTTGGAATGCAACCTCACTGAGACTTCACAAAGCCATCACAAAGAATTCACAATGCCGTCACAGAGAACTCACAAAGCCGTCACAGATAACTCACAAAGCCGTCACAGAGACTTGACAAAGTCTTCACAGAGCCAAGTGTAAAGCCTGACACAGAGAAGCTGCCTAAAATGCCTCCATTTCCAGGTGATCAGCGGACAATGGGACAGTGCCAAACGTGTGCAGTGGACAGAGAATAGCAAGAAGATTAGAGAGAGACCGAGAGAGAGAACAAGAGAGTGATAATAGAAAACTCCCACTTATCTACAGACCGACCAGTCAAAAGCCAGGGTACAATCCCAGTAAAATGTGCCATTTAAAAAGTGTGTGTGTGTGTGTGTGCACGTGCGTGCACGCATGCGTGTGTGTAAAATGTGCCATTTGAAAGGCCAAGTGACTTTAAATTACCCAGCGGGACATCAGTATCTGCTCAAAGGGCACATCTTAAAATTTTTTGAAGAGATGTTTTCAATTAAAGCAGTATTGGCAGTGGCATATGCTAACGCAATGAATATTGAATGTCTGTTCTTAGTAATATTCACGCCTCACAGGTGGTGCAGTCGTCTAAGGCACTGCATTCTGGGTTTGAGTCCAGGCTCTGTCGCAGTCAGCTGCGACCGGGAGACCCATGGGGCGGCGCACAATTGACCCAGCGCTGTCCGGGTTCGGGGAGGGTTTGGCCAGCAGGGATGTCCATGTCCCATCACGAACTAGCGACTCCTGTGGCGGGCCCGGGCTCATTGCACACTGACACGGTCGGTGACACAGTACACGGTCGCCAGGTGTACTGTGTTTCCTCCAACACATTGGTGCGGCTGCCTGCCGGGTTAAGCGGGCATTGTGTCAAGAAGCAGTGCGGCTGGGTTGGGTTATGTTTCGGAAGACGCACGGCTCTCGACCTTCGCCTCTCCCGATTCCGTACAAGAGTTGCAGCAAAGAGATAAGACTGTAACTACCAATTGGATACCACGAAAAAGGGGTTTTTACAAAAACAATTACAAAAAATAATTAACTTCCTCCACAATGAATATTGAATGTGTGTTCTTAGAAATATTGACATCCTCTTGGCCACAGAGGTCTCTCTCTCTGTCTCGATGGTGACTTCTAAAAAATACAATGTTCGGGGTTTTGGTAGGAGAGGGAGATAAAAGTGCGGAGTGGGAGAGAGAGTGAGGTAATTGGTGTGTGTGCGTTGGGCAGGGGAGTGTGTTGTGTGTGGATGTGCTACCTGCTGTTTATGACTCACTCTCTCTCTCTCTCTGTCTCTCTCTCTGTCTGTCTGTCTGTCTGTCTGTCTGTCTGTCTGTCTGTCTGTCTGTCCTTTCTCTTTACAACAACACAGTTCACATGATGTCTGTCTGTCTGTCTGTCTGTCTGTCCTTTCTCTTTACAACAACACAGTTCACATGATGTCTGTCTGTCTGTCTGTCTGTCTGTCTGTCTGTCTGTCTGTCTGTCTGTCTGTCTGTCTGTCTGTCTGTCTGTCTGTCTGTCTGTCTGTCTGTCTGTCTGTCTGTCTGTCTGTCTGTCTTCTGTCTTCTCTTCTCTCTCTCTCTCTCTCTCTCTCTCTCTCTCTCTCTCTCTCTCTCTCTCTCTCTCTCTCTCTCTCTCTCTCTCTTCATCACTCCATCTCTGGCTCACCTTTATTGGATTACAATAGCTATTTTGCCGTGTCAAAGTTACAAGTCCCCTGCGGCTTGACTCAGCCCGTTCCAGATCCCCAGAACATCCTTGAAGAATGCTGGTTTCATGCTCTCTACGTCATTCATTCATGTTTCTCCCTCTCCTGCTCTCTACCTTTCTCCATGTTAATGTGATGGTCGGCTCTCAGACCACCTGGTCTGTGTTAATGTGATGGTCTGTCCTGGTCTGTGTTAACCTGTTTGGGCTGCAGGGGCAGTATTGAGTAACCAGATAAAAGGTGCCCATTTCAAACGGCCTCGTACTCAATTCTTGCTCGTACAATATGCATATTATTATTACTATTGGATAGAAAACACTCTCTAGTTTCTAAAACCGTTTGAATTATATCTGTGAGTCAAACAAAACTCATTTGGCACAAACTTCCTGACCAGGAAGTGGAAAGTCTGAAATCGATGCTCTGTTCTACTTCCTGCCTATAAATGGGCATGATACGTATGAGTATACATGCACTTCAAAGACCTTCCCCTGGATGTCAAGAGGCGGTGAGAGAAGAAATTTAGTGTTTATCTTGGTCTGAAGTGGAATACAAGCTCTTTGTATGACGTGTCCCCCATTTCCGGTTTTCTGGAGAGCGCGAGGTGGTACCTGGATTTGCCTTCTGTTTAGCTGCCGTTATAGGCGACTACTATCTCCGGCTTTGATTTTATTTGATACATGTGACCATATCATCGTAAAGTATGTTTTTTCAATATAGTTTAATCAGATTATTGAAATTTTTTCGGGAGTTTTGCCGTGTTCCGTTCTCTGACTTTGTTGACGATGGAGAGAATCGCGCCACTTGGCTAGTGCGCTTGCTAATTCAAGAGGGAAAATGGACGTTCTAAATCCAAACAACGACTGTTCTGGACAAAGGACCCCTTGTCCAACATTCTGATGGAAGATCAGCAAAAGTAAGAAACATTTTATGATGCTATTTCATATATCTATCGTGCATGTGAACTAGTCGTCGGCGCCCAACGTTTGGGTACTCTAGCTATACCGAAGCTGGATGTCGTAATGAAGTTATTTTTTTTAATTCTAACACTGCGATTTCATTAAGAACTAATGGATCTATCATTTCCTATACAACATGTATTTTTTAGTTATGTTTATGAATAGCTATTTGGTCAGAATATGTGTGTCAGAAAAAGTGTCAGAAAAATATCCGAACGTTGTGGGAAATAGTAGCTACGTTAGCAGAATGTATAACCACTGATTTCAGCTCTAAATATGCACATTTTCGAACAAAACATAAGTGTATGTATAACCTGATGTTATAGGACTGTCATCTGATGAAGAATATCAAGGTTAGTCAAAAATTATATATCTTTTACTGGTTTGTTACGATCGCTAACCTTTTGCTACTGGGAAATGGCATGTGTTTCTGGCTATTGTGGTAAGCTAATATAACGCTATATTGTGTTTTCGCTGTAAAACACTTAATAAATAGGAAATATTGGCTGGAATCACAAGATGCCTGTCTTTCATTTGCTGTACACTATGTATTTTTCAGAAATGCTTTATGATGAGTAATTAGGTATTTGACGTTGGTGTCTGTAATTATTATGGCTGCTTTCGGTGCAATTTCTGATTGTAGCTGCAATGTAAACTATGATTTATACCTGAAATATGCAAATTTTTCTAACAAAACATAGATTTATTGTATAACATGTTATAAGACTGTCATCTGATGAAGTTGTTTATTGGTTAGTTTGGTTGGTTCTTGGTTAGTTAGGTTGGCTTTGTGCATGCTACCTGTGCTGTGAAAAATGTCTGTCCTTTTTTGTATTTGGTGGTGAGCTAACATAAATATACGTGCTGTTTTCGCTGTAAAACATTTAAAAAATCGGACATGTTGGCTGGATTCACAAGATGTGTACCTTTCATTTGCTGTATTGGACTTGTTAATGTGTGAAAGTTAAATATTTAAAATAAATATATTTTGAATTTCGCGCCCTGCACTTGAAGTGGCTGTTGTCATATTGTGGGCGGCCTCGGGCTGCAGCCATAAGAAGTTAATGTGATGGTCTGCCCTGGTCTGTGTTAATGTGATGGTCTGCCCTGGTCTGTGTTAATGTGATAGTCTGCCCTGGTCTGTGTTAATGTGATGGTCTGCCCTGGTCTGTGTTAATGTGATGGTCTGCCCTGGTCTGTGTTAATGTGATGGTCTGCTCTCAGACCCCCTGGTCTGTGTTAATGTGATGGTCTGCTCTCAGACCCCCTGGTCTGTGTTAATGTGATGGTCTGCCCTGGTCTGTGTTAATGTGATGGTCTGCTCTCAGACCCCCTGGTCTGTGTTAATGTGATGGTCTGCCCTGGTCTGTGTTAATGTGATGGTCTGCCCTGGTCTGTGTTAATGTGATGGTCTGCCCTGGTCTGTGTTAATGTGATGGTCTGCCCTGGTCTGTGTTAATGTGATGGTCTGCCCTGGTCTGTGTTAATGTAATGGTCTGCCCTGGTCTGTGTTTATGTGATTGTTTGCTCTCAGACCACCTGGTCTGTGTTAATGTGATGGTCTGCCCTGGTCTGTGTTAATGTGATGGTCTGCTCTGGTCTGTGTTAATGTGATGGTCTGCTCTCAGACCCCCTGGTCTGTGTTAATGTGATGGTCTGCCCTGGTCTGTGTTAATGTGATGGTCTGCCCTGGTCTGTGTTAATGTAATGGTCTGCCCTGGTCTGTGTTAATGTGATGGTCTGCTCTCAAACCCCCTGGTCTGTGTTAATGTGATGGTCTGCCCTGGTCTGTGTTAATGTGATGGTCTGCTCTCAGACCCCCTGGTCTGTGTTAATGTGATGGTCTGCCCTGGTCTGTGTTAATGTGATGGTCTGCCCTGGTCTGTGTTAATGTGATGGTCTGCTCTCAGACCCCTGGTCTGTGTTAATGTGATGGTCTGCCCTGGTCTGTGTTAATGTGATGGTCTGCTCTCAAACCCCCTGGTCTGTGTTAATGTGATGGTCTGCCCTGGTCTGTGTTAATGTGATGGTCTGCTCTCAGACCCCTGGTCTGTGTTAATGTGATGGTCTGCCCTGGTCTGTGTTAATGTGATGGTCTGCCCTGGTCTGTGTTAATGTGACGGTCTGCCCTGGTCTGTGTTAATGTGATGGTCTGTTTTCAGACCCCCTGGTCTGTGTTAATGTGACGGTCTGCCCTGGGTCTGTGTTAATGTGATGGTCTGTTCTCAGACCCCCTGGTCTGTATTAATGTGATGGTCTGCCCTGGTCTGTGTTAATGTGATGGTCTGCTCTCAGACCCCTGGTCTGTGTTAATGTGATGGTCTGCCCTGGTCTGTGTTAATGTGATGGTCTGCTCTCAAACCCCCTGGTCTGTGTTAATGTGATGGTCTGCCCTGGTCTGTGTTAATGTGATGGTCTGCCCTGGTCTGTGTTAATGTGATGGTTTGCCCTGGTCTGTGTTAATGTGATGGTCTGCTCTCAGACCCCTGGTCTGTGTTAATGTGATGGTCTGCCCTGGTCTGTGTTAATGTGATGGTCTGCTCTCAGACCCCCTGGTCTGTGTTAATGTGATGGTCTGCCCTGGTCTGTGTTAATGTGATGGTCTGCCCTGGTCTGTGTTAATGTGATGGTCTGCTCTCAGACCCCTGGTCTGTGTTAATGTGATGGTCTGCCCTGGTCTGTGTTAATGTGATGGTCTGCTCTCAAACCCCCTGGTCTGTGTTAATGTGATGGTCTGCCCTGGTCTGTGTTAATGTGATGGTCTGCTCTCAGACCCCTGGTCTGTGTTAATGTGATGGTCTGCCCTGGTCTGTGTTAATGTGATGGTCTGCCCTGGTCTGTGTTAATGTGACGGTCTGCCCTGGTCTGTGTTAATGTGATGGTCTGTTTTCAGACCCCCTGGTCTGTGTTAATGTGACGGTCTGCCCTGGGTCTGTGTTAATGTGATGGTCTGTTCTCAGACCCCCTGGTCTGTATTAATGTGATGGTCTGCCCTGGTCTGTGTTAATGTGATGGTCTGCTCTCAGACCCCTGGTCTGTGTTAATGTGATGGTCTGCCCTGGTCTGTGTTAATGTGATGGTCTGCTCTCAAACCCCCTGGTCTGTGTTAATGTGATGGTCTGCCCTGGTCTGTGTTAATGTGATGGTCTGCCCTGGTCTGTGTTAATGTGATGGTCTGCTCTCAGACCCCTGGTCTGTGTTAATGTGATGGTCTGCCCTGGTCTGTGTTAATGTGATGGTCTGCCCTGGTCTGTGTTAATGTGACGGTCTGCCCTGGTCTGTGTTAATGTGATGGTCTGCTCTCAGACCCCTGGTCTGTGTTAATGTGATGGTCTGCCCTGGTCTGTGTTAATGTGATGGTCTGCCCTGGGTCTGTGTTAATGTGATGGTCTGCCCTGGTCTGTGTTAATGTGATGGTCTGCCCTGGTCTGTGTTAATGTGATGGTTTGCCCTGGTCTGTGTTAATGTGATGGTCTGCTCTCAGACCACCTGGTCTGTGTTAATGTGGTGGAAGACAGCCAAGTGTATAATATGCTGAATGTCATTTTCACAACATGTTTACAATCCAGAATTGTTATTGAACCATTACTACACCTAACCCCATTAAATGAAGGTCCTGTTATCTTTAATGCTCTGGAGGACATGAGTAGAGAGGAGAGGAGAGGAGAGGAGAGGAGAGGAGAGGAGAGGAGAGGAGAGGAGAGGAGAGGAGAGGAGAGGAGACAACAGAACAGAACAGAAGAGAGGAACATACCAATAGAGAGAGACAACAAGCTTCAATGCTTTCTTAAGCTTATCCTAATGTTGTTGCTACCTCTGTATTTTCTCATCACCTCCCCCATAGCCCCAGTTTCAGCGTAGATCAGACCCAGTCATCACCTCCCCCATAGCCCCAGTCTCAGCGTAGATCAGACCCAGTCATCACCTCCCCCATAGCCCCAGTCTCAGCGTAGATCAGACCCAGTCATCACCTCCCCCATAGCCCCAGTTTCAGCGTAGATCAGACCCAGTCATCACCTCCCCCATAGCCCCAGTCTCAGCGTAGATCAGACCCAGTCATCACCTCCCCCATAGCCCCAGTTTCAGACCAGATCAGTCCCAGTCAGTCCTGGACCCAGTCAGTCCTGGACCCAGTCAGTCCTGGACCCAGTCATCACCAGACCCAGTCAGTCCTGGACCCAGTCATCCCTTGACCCAGTCAGTCCTGGACCCAGTCAGTCCTGGACCCAGTCATCCCCAGACCCAGACAGTCCTGGACCCAGTCATCCCCAGACCCAGTCAGTCCTGGACCCAGTCATCCCCAGGCCCAGTCATCCCCAGGCCCAGTCATCCCCAGACCCAGTCATCCCCAGTCATCCCCAGACCCAGTCATCCCCAGTCATCCACAGACCCAGTCATCCCCAGACCCAGTCAGTCCTGGACCCAGTCATCCCCAGACCCAGTCATCCCCAGGCCCAGTCATCCCCAGACCCAGTCAGTCCTGGACCCAGTCAGTCCTGGACCCAGTCATCCCCAGACCCAGTCATCCCCAGGCCCAGTCATCCCCAGACCCAGTCAGTCCTGGACCCAGTCATCCCCAGGCCCAGTCAGTCCTGGACCCAGTCATCCCCAGGCCCAGTCATCCCCAGACCCAGTCAGTCCTGGACCCAGTCATTCCCAGACCCAGTCAGTCCTGGACCCAGTCATTCCCAGACCCAGTCAGTCCTGGACCCAGTCATCCCCAGGCCCAGTCAAATCCTGTTCTCCATAATGTAGAGCAGCCAGACAGCAGAGATCCTGTTCTCCATAATGTAGAGCAGCCAGACAGCAGAGATCCTGTTCTCCATAATGTAGAGCAGCCAGACAGCAGAGATCCTGTTCTCCATAATGTAGAGCAGCCAGACAGCAGAGATCCTGTTCTCCATAATGTAGAGCAGCCAGACAGCAGATATCATGTTCTCCATAATGTAGAGCAGCCAGACAGCAGAGATGCTGTTCTCCATAATGTAGAGCAGCCAGACAGCAGAGATCCTGTTCTCCATAATGTAGAGCAGCCAGACAGTAGAGAACCTGTTCTCCATAATGTAGAGCAGCCAGACAGCAGAGATCATGTTCTCCATAATGTAGAGCAGCCAGACAGCAGAGATCCTGTTCTCCATAATCTAGAGCAGCCAGACAGCAGAGATCCTGTTCTCCATAATGTAGAGCAGCCAGAGAGCAGAGATCCTGTTCTCCATAATGTAGAGCAGCCAGACAGCAGAGATGCTGTTCTCCATAATGTAGAGCAGCCAGACAGCAGAGATCATGTTCTCCATAATGTAGAGCAGCCAGACAGCAGAGATCCTGTTCTCCATAATGTAGAGCAGCCAGACAGCAGAGATCATGTTCTCCATAATGTAGAGCAGCCAGACAGCAGAGAACCTGTTCTCCATAATGTAGAGCAGCCAGACAGCAGAGATCCTGTTCTCCATAATGTAGAGCAGCCAGAGAGCAGAGATGCTGTTCTCCATAATGTAGAGCAGCCAGACAGCAGAGATCCTGTTCTCCATAATGTAGAGCAGCCAGACAGCAGAGATCATGTTCTCCATAATGTAGAGCAGCCAGAGAGCAGAGATGCTGTTCTCCATAATGTAGAGCAGCCAGACAGCAGAGATCCTGTTCTCCATAATCTAGAGCAGCCAGACAGCAGAGATCCTGTTCTCCATAATGTAGAGCAGCCAGAGAGCAGAGAACCTGTTCTCCATAATGTAGAGCAGCCAGACAGCAGAGATCATGTTCTCCATAATGTAGAGCAGCCAGAGAGCAGAGATGCTGTTCTCCATAATGTAGAGCAGCCAGACAGCAGAGATCCTGTTCTCCATAATGTAGAGCAGCCAGAGAGCAGAGATGCTGTTCTCCATAATGTAGAGCAGCCAGACAGCAGAGATGCTGTTCTCCATAATGTAGAGCAGCCAGACAGCAGAGATGCTGTTCTCCATAGTGTAGAGCAGCCAGACAGCAGAGATCCTGTTCTCCATAATGTAGAGCAGCCAGACAGCAGAGATCCTGTTCTCCATAATGTAGAGCAGCCAGACAGCAGAGATCCTGTTCTCCATAATGTAGAGCAGCCAGACAGCAGATATCATGTTCTCCATAATGTAGAGCAGCCAGAGAGCAGAGATGCTGTTCTCCATAATGTAGAGCAGCCAGACACAGAGAACCTGTTCTCCATAATGTAGAGCAGCCAGACAGCAGAGATCCTGTTCTCCATAATGTAGAGCAGCCAGACAGCAGAGATCCTGTTCTCCATAATGTAGAGCAGCCAGACAGCAGAGAACCTGTTCTCCATAATGTAGAGCAGCCAGACAGCAGAGATCCTGTTCTCCATAATGTAGAGCAGCCAGACAGCAGAGATCATGTTCTCCATAATGTAGAGCAGCCAGACACAGAGAACCTGTTCTCCATAATGTAGAGCAGCCAGACAGCAGAGATCCTGTTCTCCATAATGTAGAGCAGCCAGACAGCAGAGATCCTGTTCTCCATAATGTAGAGCAGCCAGACAGCAGAGATCCTGTTCTCCATAATGTAGAGCAGCCAGACAGCAGAGATCCTGCTCTCCATAATGTAGAGCAGCCAGACAGCAGAGATCCTGTTCTCCATAATGTAGAGCAGCCAGACAGCAGAGAACCTGTTCTCCATAATGTAGAGCAGCCAGACAGCAGATATCATGTTCTCCATAATGTAGAGCAGCCAGACAGCAGAGATCCTGTTCTCCATAATGTAGAGCAGCCAGACAGCAGAGATCCTGTTCTCCATAATGTAGAGCAGCCAGAGAGCAGAGATGCTGTTCTCCATAATGTAGAGCAGCCAGACAGCAGAGAACCTGTTCTCCATAATGTAGAGCAGCCAGACAGCAGAGATCCTGTTCTCCATAATGTAGAGCAGCCAGAGAGCAGAGATGCTGTTCTCCATAATGTAGAGCAGCCAGACAGCAGAGATCCTGTTCTCCATAATGTAGAGCAGCCAGACAGCAGAGATCCTGCTCTCCATAATGTAGAGCAGCCAGACAGCAGAGATCCTGTTCTCCATAATGTAGAGCAGCCAGACAGCAGAGAACCTGTTCTCCATAATGTAGAGCAGCCAGACAGCAGAGATCATGTTCTCCATAATGCTGGGTTCCTCCCTTCTCAGACAGATGTAAAACCATTACACACAACCAACCAACCAACCAATGTAAATACAATACCTCAAAGATGTACACCCATTACACACACAGGACCCGGTACTGTAGTCTACGTCCATTACACAAAACCAACCAACACATCTCAGACATGTAAGATACGGAGGACGAGGTGCTAGCAGGCTAGCCAAGGGCATTGAGTCAGGAGACTACAGCTAATACAATGGATACTGTTCTCCTGCTATGGGAGGGAGGAATAATCCTCTTTGCAGACATCTGTCCCATTACAAACAACCAGCATACTGTACCTTACAGCACGACTCTCCATCCCTGTTCCTGGACAACTACCGTCCTGTAGGTTTACTCTACATCCCTGTTCCTGGACAACTACCGTCCTGTAGGTTTACTCTCCATCCCTGTTCCTGGACAACTACCGTCCTGTAGGTTTAATCTCCATCCCTGTTCCTGGACAACTACTGTTCTGTAGGTTTACTCTCCATCCCTATTCCTGGACAACTACCGTCCTGTAGGTTTAATCTCCATCCCTGTTCCTGGAAAACTACCGTCCTGTATGTTTACTCTCCATCCCTGTTCCTGGACAACTACCGTCCTGTAGGTTTAATCTCCATCCCTGTTCCTGGAAAACTACCGTCCTGTATGTTTACTCTCCATCCCTGTTCCTGGACAACTACCGTCCTGTAGGTTTAATCTCCATCCCTGTTCCTGGACAACTACCGTCCTGTATGTTTACTCTCCATCCCTGTTCCTGGACAACTACCGTCCTGTAGGTTTACTCTCCATCCCTGTTCCTGGACAACTACCGTCCTGTATGTTTACTCTCCATCCATGTTCCTGGACAACTACCGTCCTGTAGGTTTACTCTCCATCCCTGTTCCTGGACAACTACCGTCCTGTAGGTTTACTCTCCATCCCTGTTCCTGGACAACTACCGTCCTGTAGGTTTACTCTCCATCCCTGTTCCTGGACAACTACCGTCCTGTAGGTTTAATCTCCATCCCTGTTCCTGGACAACTACCGTCCTGTAGGTTTACTCTCCATCCTTGTTCCTGGAAAACTACCGTCCTGTAGGTTTAATCTCCATCCCTGTTCCTGGACAACTACCGTCCTGTAGGTTTACTCTCCATCCCAGTTCCTGGACAACTACCGTCCTGTAGGTTTAATCTCCATCCCTGTTCCTGGAAAACTACCGTCCTTTAACTTCTATCCTGTTCCTGGAGAGCTATCATACTGTAGGTTTTTACATCTACCCTGTTCCTGAATATCTATCATACTGTAAGTTTTAACTTCTACCCTGTCCTGTAGGTTTACACTCCAACCCTAATGTAGCACACCTGATTCTAATAATTAGCTGGATGAAAAGCTGGATCTGGTTAGTTACAACTGGGGTTTGAGTGAAAACCTACAGGAGGGTTTCTCTCCAGGAACAGGGTTGGAGTGAAAACCTACAGGAGGGTATCTCTCCATGAATAGGGTTGGAGTGAAAACCTCCAGGAGGGTATCTCTCCAGGAACAGGGTTGGAGTTAAAACCTACAGGAAGGTATCTCTCCAGGAACAGGGTTGGAGTGAACCCAAACTTAAGGGAAGCTTTGACTATGTTCAGACTCAGTGAGCATAGCCTTGCTATTGAGAAAGGCCGCCGTAGGCAGACATGGCTCTCAAGAGAAGACAGGCTATGTGCTCACTGCTCACAAAATGAGGTGGAAACTGAGCTGCACTTCCTAACCTCCTGCCAAATGTATGACCATATTAGAGACACATATTTCCCTCAGATCAAACAGACCCACAAAGAATTCGAAAACAAATCCAATTTTGATAACCTCCCATATCTACTGGGTGAAATTCCACAGTGTGCCATCACAGCAGCAAGATTTGTGACCTGTTGCCACAAGGAAAGGGCAACCAGTGAAGAACAAACACCATTGTAAATACAACCCATATTTATGCTTATTTATTTTCCCTTGTGTACTTTAACCATTTGTACATTGTTACAACACTGTATATATACAATATGACATTTGTGATGTCTTTATTGTTTTGAAACTTCTGTATGTGTAATGTTTACTGTTAATTTTTATTGTTCATTTCACTTTTGTATATTATCTACCTCACTTGCTTTGGCAATGTTAACACATGTTTCCCATGCCAATAAAGCCCCTTGAATTGAATTGAATTGAATTGAATTGAATTGAATTGAGAGAGAGAGAGAGAGAGAGAGAGAGAGAGAGAGAGAGAGAGAGAGAGAGAGAGAGAGAGAGAGAGAGAAAGAGGGAGAGTAGAGAGAGAGAGAGATGAGAGAGTGGAGAGCAAGGAGCAAGGAGCCTAACGAGGCAAGGTAAAGAGCAAGAGAGCAAGAGAGAACGAGAGAGACAAGAGAAGCAAAGTCAAGAGCAAGAGAGCAAGAGAGCAAGGAGCAACGAGAGCAACGAGAGCAAGAGAGCAAGAGCAAGAGAGCAAGAGAGAAAGAGAGCAAGAGAGAAGAGACAAGAGGAGAGAGCAGAGCAAGAGAGCAAGAGCAAGGAGAGCAAGAGCAAGAGGAGACAAGAGCAAGAGAGCAGGAGAAAAGAGAAGAAAGAGCAAGACAAGAGAGAAAGAGAGAAAGAGAAGGAAAAGAGGAAGAGCAAGAGAGCAGGAGCAGGAGAGCAAGAGAGCAGAGAAAGAGAAAGAGCAAGAGATCAAGAGCAAAGAGAGAAGAGCAAGAGAAAGAGAGCAAGAGAAGACGAGAAAGAGAGCAAGAGCAAGAGAGCAAGAGAGAAAGAGAGCAAGAGAGAAGAGAGAAATGAGAAAGAGCATAGAGAAAAGAGCAAAGAGCAATGAGAGCAAGAGGAGCAAGAGCAAGAGCAAGAGCAAGAGAGAAAGAGCAAGAGAAAGAGAAAGAGAGCAAGAGAGAGAAGAGCAAGAGAAAGAGCAAGAGAGCAAGAGAGCAAGAGCAAAAGAGAGCAAGAGAGCAAGAGAGCAAGAGAAAGAGAGCAGAGAGCAAGAGAGCAAGAGAAGAGAGCAAGAGAGCAAGAGAGCAAGAGAGCAAGAGCACGAGAGCAGAGCAAGAGACAGGAAAGAAGGCAAAAGCAAGAGAGCAGGAGAGCAAGAGAGAAAGAGCAAGAGAAAGAGAAAGAGAGAGAAAGAGCAAGAGCAAGAGCAAGAGCAAGAGAGAGAAAGAGCAAGAGCAAGAGAAAGAGAAAGAGCAAGAGAGAGAAGAGCAAGAGAAAGAGAAAGAGAGCAAGAGAGCAAGAGCAAGAGAGCAAGAGAGCAAGAGAGCAAGAGAGCAAGAGCAAGAGAGCAAGAGAGCAAGAGAGCAAGAGAGAGAGGAAGAGAGGAAGTGAGAGAAAGAGAGCAAGAGAGCAAGAGAGCAAGAGAGCAAGAGAGAGAGAGAAAGAGCAAGAGAGCAAGAGCAAGAGAAAGAGAGCAAGAGAGCAAGAGAGCAAGAGAGCAAGAGAAAGAGAGCAAGAGAGCAAGAGAGCAAGAGAGCAAGAGCAAGAGAGCAAGAGAGCAAGAGAGCAAGAGCAAGAGAGCAAGAGCAAGAGAGCAAGAGCAAGAGAGCAAGAGAAAGAGAGCAAGAGCAAGAGAGCACTGCAGTGCATAAAATGTGGTGATTAGTTGACTCAAAGAGAGAGAAAGACAATAGTTGAACAGTTTTGAACAAATTAATTTCTTCGAAAATGAAGGAGAAGCAAGAGAGAGATAGAGAGATACTTATACTGAACAAAAAATATTAACGCAACATGCAACAATTTTAAAGATTTTACTGAGTTTGTATTTGTATTTATTAAGGATTCTCATTGGCTGTTGCCAAGGCAGCAGCTACTCTTCCTTCACTACACATCTACAGTACAACATGTACAATACCACCATACAACATTAAATCAATGTACGTTTGTTTAGAATGCGTTTGTGTGCGTATGCGCGTGTCTGTACCTGTGTGTGTGTGTCTCGTCACAGTACCTGCTGTTCCATAAGGTGTATTTGTATCTGTCTTTTTAAATCTGATTCTACTGCTTGCATCAGTTACCTGATGTGGAATAGAGTTCCATATAGTCATAGCTCTATGTAGTACTGTGCGCCTCTCATAGTCTGTCCTGGACTTGGGGACTGTGAAGAGACCTCTGGTGGCATGTATTGTGGGGTATGTATGGGTGTCTGAGCTGTGTGCCAGTAGTTTAAACAAACAGCCCGGTGCATTCAGCTTGTCAACACTTCTTACAAAAACAGGTAGTGATGAAGTCAATCACTCCTCCACTTTGAGCCAGGAGAGAGTGACATGAATATTATTAATATTAGCTCCCTGTGTATATTTAAGGGCCAGCCGTGCTGCCCTGTTCTGAGCCAATTATCATTTTCCTAAGTCCCTTTTTGTGGCACCTGACCACACGACTGAACAGTAGTCAACCCACTGTTCGTAGGCCGTCATTGTAAATAAGAATTTGTTCTTAACTGACTTGCCTAGTTAAATAAAGGTTACATTAACCTCTTATGGCTGCAAGCCCGAGGTCGGTACACCTATGACAACATCCCCCACCCCCCCCACACTGATTAGCATCGCTAGCATAGCGTCACAATTAAATAGTAGCATCTAAATATCATTAAATCACAAGTCCAAGACACCAAATGAAAGATACAGATCTTGTGAATAAAGCCACCATTTCAGATTTTTAAAATGTTTTACAGGGAAGACAAAATATGTAAATCTATTAGCTAACCATGTTAGCAAAAGACACCATTTTTCTTTGTCCACCATTTTTTCTCAACACCAGTAGCTATCACCAATTCGGCTAAACTAAGATATTGATCCACTAACCAAGAAAAAACCTCATCAGATGACAGTCTGATAACATATTATTGTATAGGATAGGTTTTGTTAGAAAAATGTGCATATTTCAGGTATAAATCATAGTTTACAATTGCACCCACCATCACAAATCGACTAGAATAAATACACAGAGCAACGTGTATTACCAATTTACTCATCATAAAACATTTCTTAAAAATACACAGCACATAGCAATGGAAAGACACAGATCTTGTGAATTCAGACAATATTTCAGATGTTCTAAGTGTTTTACAGCGAAAAACAAATAAATCGTTATATTAGCATACCACATATGCAAACGTTACCAGAGCATTGATTCAAGCCAAAGAGAGCGATAACGTAATCATCGCCAAAATATATTAATTTTTCACTAACCTTCTCAGAATTCTTCCGATGACATCCTGTAACATCATATTACAACATACATATAGAGTTTGTTCGAAAATGTGCATATTTAGCCACCAAAATCATGGTTAGACAATGACAAAAGTAGCCCAGCTGGTCAGAAAATGTCGTGCGCCATATTAGACAGTGATCTAGTCTTATACATAAATACTCATAAACGTGACTAAAAAAATTAGGGTGGACAGCGATTGATAGACAAATTAATTCTTAATACAATCGCTGAATTACATTTTTTAAATTATCCTTACTTTTCAATACAGGTTGCGCCAAGCGAAGCTACATCTAACAAAATGGCGGCATAGCTTTCGACCAAAAGACGATTAGACCCAAGAAAGGATTCTTTGCCCAAGATTCTGATGGAAGAACAGCTCAAAGTAAGAACAATTTATTATGATAAATCGTGTTTCTGTCGATTGGAATGTAGATTGGAATGGTGCGTTCGATCTGGGGGGGGGGGGGGGGGGGGGGGCATAGATTGGAATGGTGCGTTTGATCTGGGGGGGGGGGGCATAGATTGGAATGGTGTGTTCGATCTGGGGGGGGGGGGGGCAGCGATTAACATTTTTCGACAGAAACACGATTTATCATAATAAATTGTTCTTACTTTGAGCTGTTCTTCCATCAGAATCTTGGGCAAAGAATCCTTTCTTGGGTCTAATCGTCTTTTGGTCGAAAGCTGTCCTCTTGCCATGTGGAAATGCCCACTGCGTTCGGCATGAACTGGAAACGTGCCCAGAGGTTCAAAGTGTCTCAGAAAGCAATGCCTCAAAATCGCACTAAACGGATATAAATTGCTATAAAACGGTTTAAATTAAATACCTTATGATGTTTTTAACACCTATAACGAGCAAAAACATGACCGGAGAAATATTACTGGCTAAACTAAAGCTTGGAAAAAGAGCAGGTCCGTGTCCACCTTGCATCAGGCGCAGCTGGAAAAGGGACACCCTACACGTTGTGCTGTTTTATAGAGGCTCTGATTGCGCAATCGACTCCATTCAAAGCGTCACCACGTAATGACATCCAGGGGAGACGTAAGCAGTGTTTGTATCTCATAGCATTCACAGGGACCTTTAAACTGACTCCAGATCAGGGGCCAAGATGTCTGAAATCTGACTCCATGTCAGGGAAAGTGCTGTAGAATGAGTTCTGTTCCACTCAGAGACAAAATTTCAACGGTATAGAAAAAGAGAGTGTTTTCTATCCAATAATAACAATAATATGCATATTGTACGAGCAAGAATTGAGTACGAGGCCGTTTGAAATGGGCACCTATTATCTGGCTACTCAATACTGCCCCTGCAGCCATAAAAAGTTAAAATTAAAACATTAAAAAAAATAGAAAACAATTCATCAGGCCCTAATCTATGGACTTCACGACAGGGAATACAGATATGCATTTTTGTTCCCAGATACCTTAAAATAAATGGGCCTCACAATAGGCTTCAGGATCTCATCACGGTATTTCTGTGCATTCAAATTGCCATCGATAAAATGCAATTGTTTTCATTGTATGTAGCTTATGCCTGCCCATACCATAACCCCACCGCCACCATGGGGCACTCTGTTCACAATGTTGACATCAGCAAACCGCTTGCCCACATGACACCATACACGTGGTCTGCGGTTAGACGTACTGCCAAATTCTTTAAAACGATGTTGGAGGCGGCTTATGGTAGAGTAATTCAACTTAAATTATCTGGCAACAGCTCTGGTGGACATTCCTGCAGTCAGCTTGCCAATTGCACACTCCCTCAAAACTTGAGACATCTGTGGCATTGTGTTGTGTGACAAACCGGCACATTTTAGAGTGGCCTTTTATTGTCCCCAGCACAAGGTGCACCTGTGTAATGATCATGCCATTTAATCAGCTTCTTGATATGCCACACCTGTCAGGGGGAGGGATTTTCTTTGCAAAGGGACAAATGCTCACCAACAGGGATGTAAACAGAGAAATAAGATTTTTGTGCATTTCCGCTCATGAAACATGGGATCGACACTTTACATGTTGCATTTATATTTTTGTTCTGTGTTGCTAGCCAGTTTAGTGTACTCACCCAGCTCAAACAGAGAGGGATGCTATGTTACCTAGCTGGCTATGGGTATCTACCACTGAAACTTTTGATATTTACAATGACAGCCTACCCCGGCTAAACCCGGACGATGCTGGGCCAATTGTGCGCTGCCCAATGGGACTCCCAATCACAGCCGGATGTGATGCAGACTGGATTCGAACCAGGGACTGCAGTGATATGCACTGAGATGCAGTGCCTTAGACCGCTACGCCACTCGGGAGCTTGTTGCACAGCAACAGATGGAGAAAACCTACACCAGTCGAGTAATTCATTTCAACAATAATCTTCATTTTAATTGGACTTTACAAACAACAAGAGGGCTTAATTGGAGTCAATTTCTTCAGAGCCTAGGTCCATATAAAATCACTTAGCCTACCTCAACCAGTTATGTGGCTTCACAGCATCTTTCACAAGACAAGTAGAAGCCTCATAGAAGTGTTTTATTTTTATTAGGTCTACTTACAATTACAACTGGCCTAAAATGTAGCATCCTACATAAGACAATAATTGAAAGAAAAAAGGCGATGTGTGTGTCTGAATGTCTGTCAGGATAACCTGTTCCTGTAACAACAGAACAAACAGAAAATACTGTCAGCTTCAGACCTAAATATCCCTGGATAAGCACTCACAATAATGTTAGTATTTACTAAATACAGTCATATAAGGCCACGAAGTTACTCGATCAATAGGGAAAGTTGCATTTCCCCTCAGACATGATCTTGTGGATGTCGGGTGAGATCGGTTTGATTTTTTTCACAGAAGTCAATCGAGGCAGTCCTCATGTGAAAGCCAGTTCCTGTTGTCGTTTGTCTATTTTGAGTTTATAGAGGAAAATCAGGACTTGCACGTGTAAGTCGATCCAAACATTGTTAGCACATAAAATGCAATTTTCTTTATTGTGCTGTATTCCTCTGAGCATGCCACCCAACACTTTGATTTGTCTCGATGTCTGGAATTCAATCAGCTCAGTTTGAATTGCGGCCTCACACAGCTAGGATTTTCAGTGTGCTGAAGTCCAAATCAAACCACTCAGGCTTCCTAGTAAAGGCCTTACGTTTTTCCACCATGTCCACAACTGTTTTCCCTCTTCTTTGTAACTGCAGATTTAACCCGTTTAAGTGACAGAATTTGTCAGCCAATAAAGCTGTGTGTATCTTGCAGCTAACTCTTCAATGTTTCTGCGTCGGGCCTCTGGGATGGGAAGGCCACTTTCAAAGTTCCATGCTCAGATTCATAATGACGTCTGAGATTGAATTCTTTGTAAACAGTGACCTTTTCAATGCAAATAAGACACACTGGCTTGGCATTGGGAATAGATGGTAAGATGAACGCATATCTCTCTGTACAATCTTCCCTGAAACTTTGATTTTCATTATCCACCTTTCTTTTGAGACATTTTGAGAGCGACATATTCTCTTGCTATCAAGAGAATTATTCTGAACGAATGTTGACGTTAAAAAGTAGTGTAGTCTACAGTAGGCTACGTAGACCTGTTTTCCCCCACCAATCAACTCATAGAGTTGTCCACAGTCCGCCTGGCCTTGCTGCTATTCAGTTTCAACTGTTCTGCCTGCGGTTATGGAACCGCCACCTGTCCCAGACCTGTTGTTTTTCAACTCTTAATGATCGGCTATGAAAAGCCAACTGAAAATTATTCATGATTATTATTTGAACATGCTTGTCACTTATGAACATTTTTGAACATCTTGGCATAGTTCTGTTATAATCTCCACCCGGACAGCCAGAAGAGGACTGGCCACCCCTCATAGCCTGGTTCCTCTCTAGGTTTCTTCCTAGGTTTTGGCTTTCTAGGGAGTTTTTCCTAGCCACCGTGCTTCTACACCTGCATTACTAGCTGTTTGGGGTTTTAGGCTGGGTTTCTGTACAGCACTTCGAGATATTAGCTGATGTACGAAGGGCTATATAAAATAAACTTGATTGATTGATTGATAGAGAAATAGACAAAAATAATATAGACATTGGTGATGTAATCAGCGTAATCAGTTCGCAATTATTATGTTATTGTCACTGAATTTATTATGTACTAATCGGATGTGTTAAACATGTTGTTCAATTGGTAGTGTGGGCCAATTAACTGTGCTAATGTTATATAGTAATTATGCTCTGGCCCACCGACTATTAACGCAGAGATAGTTGATGCACCCTGCTCTTAAACATATTAATAAATAAATAATAAATTATATAATTTTGTGCTCTCTTCTGTCAAGAGGGTGGCTGTTAAAATGTCACTTAGAGCCCCCTAAAAGCTAGGGCCGGTTCAGACTGCGTGTGTGGGCATGGATGTGACCAACGAGCCACTGAGGCCCCCACCTCCTTCCCTATTATAAATCAACTCCACTGTTTGTTTCTCCTCTCCAGAACGGTAACATAGAGAACCCTTACTGTACCGGTATAGATGGCATCCTGGAGGCCTATCACGAGAGTCTGAAGACTGTTCAGCTCTACGGACCAACCAACTTCGCCCCTGTAGTCAACCATGTGGCCAGGTAACGTCACGCACGCACACACACACACGCACGCACGCACGCACGCACACACGCACACACGCACACACTCACACACCCAGTCACACTCCTCCAGTCACACTCCTCCAGTCCCAGTCACAGGCCCAGTCACAGTCCCAGTCACAGTCCCAGTCACACTCCTCCATTCACACTCCTCAGTCCCAGTCACACTCCTCAGCACACCCTCCAGTCACAGTCAGTCCCAGTCAGTCCCAGTCCCAGTCAGTCCCAGTCCATCCCAGTCCAGATGAGTCAGTCCCAGTCAGTCTAGTCAGTCTCAGTCTCAGTCAGTTCCAGTCTCAGTCCAGTCCCAGTCCCAGTCAGTCGCAGTCCCAGTCCCTGTCTCAGTCAGTCTCAGTCACAGTCACAGTCCCAGTCCCAGTCAGTCACAGTTTATCCCAGTCCCAGTCTCAATATGAGTCAGTCCCAGTCAGTCCCAGTCCATCCCAGTCCTAGTCTCAATATGAGTCAGTCCCAGTCAGTCCCAGTCCATCCAGTCCCTAGTCTCAATAT